>NW_028225928.1:0-109675 GCF_052327205.1 Somniosus microcephalus
CTATCCAACTCCCCACTCTCACACACACTGTACCCCATCCAACTCCCCACCCTCACACACACTGTACCCCCATCCAACTCCCCACCCTCACACACACTGTACCCCATCCAACTCCCCACCCTCACACACACTGTACCCCATCCAACTCCCCACCCTCACACACACTGTACCCCATCCAACACCCCACCTTCACACACACTGTACCCCATCCAACTCCCCACCCTCACACACACTGTACCCCATCCAACTCCCCACCCTCACACACACTGTACCCTTTCCAACTCCCCACCCTCACACACACTGTACCCCATCCAACTCCCCACCCTCTCACACACACTGTACCCCATCCAACTCCCCACCCTCACACACACTGTACCCCATCCAACTCCCCCACACTCACACACACACTGTACCCCATCCAACTCCCCACCCTCACACACACTGTACCCCATCCAACTCCCCACCCTCTCAAACACACTGTACCCCATCCAACTCCCCACCCTCACACACACTGTACCCCATCCAACGCCCCACCCTCACACACACTGTACCCCATCCAACTCCCCACCCTCTCAAACACACTGTACCCCCATCCAACTCCCCACCCTCACACACACTGTACCCCATCCAACTCCCCACCCTCACACACACTGTACCCCATCCAACTCCCCACCCTCACACACACTGTACCCCATCCAACTCCCCACACTCACACACTGTACCCCATCCAACTCCCCACCCTCACACACACTGTACCCCATCCAACTCCCCACCCTCACACACACTGTACCCCATCCAACTCCCCACCCTCACACACACTGTACCCCATCCAACTCCCCACCCTCACACACACTGTACCCCATCCAACTCCCCACCCTCACACACACTGTACCCCATCCAACTCCCCACCCTCACACACACTGTACCCCATCCAACTCCCCACCCTCTCACACACTGTACCCCATCCAACTCCCCACCCTCACACACACTGTACCCCATCCAACTCCCCACCCACACACACACTGTACCCCATCCAACTCCCCACCCTCACACACACTGTACCCCATCCAACTCCCCAACCTCACACACACTGTACCCCATCCAACTCCCCACCCTCACACACACTGTACCCCATCCAACTCCCCACCTTCACACACACTGTACCCCATCCAACTCCCCACCCTCACACACACTGTACCCCATCCAACTCCCCACCCTCACACACACTGTACCCCATCCAACTCCCCACCCTCACACACACTGTACCCCATCCAACTCCCCACCCTCACACACACTGTTCCCCATCCAACTCCCCACCCTCACACACTCTGTACCCCATCCAACTCCCCACCCTCACACACACTGTACCCCATCCAACTCCCCACCCTCACACACACTGTACACCATCCAACTCCCCACTCTCACACACACTTTACCCCATCCAACTCCCCACCCTCACACACACTGTACCCCATCCAACTCCCCACCCTCACACACACTGTACCCCATCCAACTCCCCACCCTCGCACACACTGTACCCCATCCAACTCCCCACCCTCACACACACTGTACCACATCCAACTCCCCACCCTCACACACACTGTACCCCATCAAAATCCCCACCCTCACACACACTGTACCACATCCAACTCCCCACCCTCACACACACTGTACCCCATCCAACTCCCCACCCTCGCACACACTGTACCCCATCCAACTCCCCACCCTCACACACACTGTACCACATCCAACTCCCCACCCTCACACACACTGTACCCCATCAAAATCCCCACCCTCACACACACTGTACCCCATCCAACTCCCCACCCTCACACACACTGTACCCCATCCAACTCCCCACCCTCACTCACACTGTACCCCATCCAACTCCCCACCCTCACACACACTGTACCCCATCCAACTCCCCACCCTCACACACACTGTACCCCATCCAACTCCCCACCCTCACACACACTGTACCCCATCCAACTCCCCACCCTCACACACACTGTACCCCATCCAACTCCCCACCCTCACACACACACTGTACCCCATCCAACTCCCCACTCTCACACACACTGTACCCCATCCAACTCCCCACCCTCACACACACTGTACCCCATCCAACTCCCCACTCTCACACACACTGTACCCCATCCAACTCCCCACCCTCACACACACTGTACCCCATCCAACTCCCCACCCTCACACACACTGTACCCCATCCAACTCCCCACCCTCACACACACTGTACCCCATCCAACTCCCCACCCTCACACACACACTGTACCCCATCCAACTCCCCACCCTCACACACACTGTACCCTATCCAACTCCCCACCCTCACACACACTGTACCCCATCCAACTCCCCACCCTCACACACACTGTACCCTATCCAACTCCCCACCCTCACACACACTGTACCCCATCCAACTCCCCACCCTCACACACTCTGTACCCCATCCAACTCCGCACCCTCACACACACTGTACCCCATCCAACTCCCCACCCTCACACACACTGTACCCTATCCAACTCCCCACCCTCACACACACACTGTACCCCATCCAACTCCCCACCCTCACACACACTGTACCCCATCCAACTCCCCACCCTCACACACACTGTACCCCATCCAACTCCCCACCCTCACACACACTGTACCCCATCCAACTCCCCACCCTCACACACACTGTACCCCATCCAACTCCCCACCCTCACACACACTGTACCCCATCCAACTCCCCACCCTCACACACACTGTACCCCATCCAACTCCCCACCCTCACACACACTGTACCCCATCCAACTCCCCACCCTCACACACACTGTACCCCATCCAACTCCCCACCCTCACACACACTGTACCCCATCCAACTCCCCACCCTCACACACACTGTACCCCATCCAACTCCCCACCCTCACACACACTGTACCCCATCCAACTCCCCACCCTCACACACACTGTACCCCATCCAACTCCCCACCCTCACACACACTGTACCCCATCCAACTCCCCACCCTCACACACACTGTACCCCATCCAACTCCCCACCCTCACACACACTGTACCCCATCCAACTCCGCCCCCTTGTTGCCAGGCCCCTATGGAAGGGTTTTTCTGTTGGGCTTCCTGCAGCCTGGGAACCGGACGACCTCGGACCCTGTCCTCCTCAATCTGTGCTGCTGGAGCTCAGCTCGTACTGAGCTTAGACACACAGAATACGGGAGGGAGACAGAGACCAGCTTTTTTTATTCGTTCACTGGATGTGGGGCATCGCTGGCAAGGCCAGCATTTATTGCCCATCCCTAGTTGCCCTTGAGAAGGTGGTGGTGAGCCGCCTTCTTGAACCGCTGCAGTCCGTGTGGTGATGGTACTCCCACAGTGCTGTTAGGGAGGGAGTTCCAGGATTTTGACCCAGCGACGATGAAGGAATGGCCGATATATTTCCAAGTCAGGATGGTGTGTGACTTGGAGGGGAACTTGGAGGTGGTGGTGTTCCCGTGCGCCTGCTGCCCTTGTCCTTCTGGGTGGAAGAAGTCGTGGGTTTGGGAGGTGCTGCCGAAGAAGCCTTGGCGAGTTGCTGCAGTGCATCTTGTAGATGGTACACACTGCAGCCACGGTACGCCGGTGGTGGAGGGAGTGAATGTTTAAGGTGGTGGATGGGGTGCCAATCCAACGGGCTGCATTCTCCTGGATGGTGTCGAGCTTCTTGAGTGTTATTGGAGTAAGGTCCGGGCGCATTCCGACACCCACCCACAAACCGACAGAAAATGGGATGCAGTGAAATGCCTGCAGCAATCAGCCCAATTTCCACCCGAAAAAAATCAGGCAAACCCGCTGGGAAATTGCAGGCTTGGTGAGGAAAGGTTTAAGTGTTCATCTGTACTAAACTGTACAGTCCAATTGCATCTCAAACAACATCTTCTGATCCTCAGGAAACGAGAGACAGCGAGAGGAGAAGCCTGGAAACACCGCAAGGGAATGTCGGCATGGGAGGGAGTCCACGGGCCTTTGGCGGCCTACAGAAAGGCTTCTTGCTCAGGAGCTCAGAGCATAAACCTCAGCAACGGATCACAGGCAGAAACATAGGTGGCCTGAAGAAGGGATTCCTTCTGGGGAAGAACGCCCGTCTGTCCTCCGACACGGACAGGCTGTCCCCTGACCTGGGAGGCGAGGGGCCAGCGAGGGGCGAGGGCCCGGTCCACAGCCTCAGCAGTGGGTTCCTCCAAAGCCCAACAGGAAGGGAATCACCTTACTGGGAAACAAAGGAGCCCGGGGACACGCAGCAGAGGAGTAATGTGGTGGCCCAGGAGAGAATCCCAACACAGAGCGAGGAGCAGAACAGGAGCAAAGTCAGATTAAAATGCAAGAACGTTTTCAAAATGCAACAAAATCTGAGAGAACATCTGGATCGAATGATGCTGATGGGTATGTCACCCTTCCCCATCCCCACAATCCTCCCCGTTCTGTTTCAGTCTCTCTCTTATCCATGGAACCCAATACTTTAATGATTCCCTTTTTCAGTTAACCGGAGGATATTTATTCTGTTCTCTATCAATTTCAAGATTGCTCAATGCTGATTCGTCAAGCTGCTTTCGGCCCAGTTAATCTGTCCCAGGTCTCTTATCTCCCTGAACTTTGTCTTCATCAAGTCTGCTCCCTTATACTTGACTTTTCAATGTCCTTTTCCTATTTACACACTGACCCTAAGTTGAGGTCGGCAATTCCCAATTCTCCGACTCTCATGTTGATCATTTCACTCACTTCATTCCCCCGAACAAAGTCAATCAAAGCTTCTTAACTCCGGCTAGAAACATCTCCAGCAAGTCCTGGATACATCCCAAAAAGTGTTGCTCACATTCCCTTTATTCCCCTTGCCCCCCACCTGCCCAATAAGTGCTTGTTGGAACCAAATAGATATCTTCCAGATGAAAGAATTGCCTCACCGAGACCCACCATTGCAGGTATCCGTCTGTCCTGCAGCACTCCCTGAGGGGGAGGATTGCAAACTGGGTCTGAGACACAATCCTGAGTCAGTCACCTTTGGAGAAATAGCTGATGTTCGGGTCTGAGACGTGCTCCTGGGGTGGGCGGCTGCTCATCACAGACTGCTCCATAAACAGCCAAAGAAGTTTACGGGGAGAGGAGGAAGGGAATACGGGGCAGGCGGGGGGCAATAGCTGGTCTGTGGGAAAAAGCCCCCTTCCCCATGTGAAGAAAGTGTCACTGGAATGAGAACAGGCCCCGACACGAGGGAACAGACCCCCGACACGAGGGAACAGACCCCCGACACGAGGGAACAGACCCCCGACACGAGGGAACAGACCCCCGACACGAGGGAACAGACCCCCGACACGAGGGAACAGACCCCCGACACGAGGGAACAGACCCCCGACACGAGGGAACAGACCCCCGACACGATGGAACAGACCCTCGACACGAGGGAACAGACCCCCGACACGAGGGAACAGACCCCCGACACGAGGGAACAGACCCCCGACACGAGGGAACAGACCCTCGACACGAGGGAACAGACCCCCGACACGATGGAACAGACCCCCGACACGAGGGAACAGACCCCCGAGTATGAGGGAACAGACCCCCGACACGAGGGAACAGACCCTCGACACGAGGGAACAGACCCCCGACACGATGGAACAGACCCCCGACACGAGGGAACAGACCCTCGACACGAGGGAACAGACCCCCGACACGAGGGAACAGACCCTCGACACGAGGGAACAGACCCCCGACACGAGGGAACAGACCCCCGACACGAGGGAACAGACCCTCGACACGAGGGAACAGACCCTCGACACGAGGGAACAGACCCCCGACACGAGGGAACAGACCCCCGACACGAGGGATCAGACCCCCGACACGAGGGAACAGACCCCCGACACGAGGGAACAGACCCCCGACACGAGGGAACAGACCCCCGACACGAGGGAACAGACCCCCGACACGAGGGAACAGACCCCCGACACGAGGGAAGGAACAGACCCTCGACACGAGGGAACAGACCCCCGACACGAGGGAACAGACCCCCGACACGAGGGAACAGACCCCCGACACGAGGGAACAGACCCCCGACACGAGGGAACAGACCCCCGACACGAGGGAACAGACCCTCGACACGAGGGAACAGACCCCCGACACGAGGGAACAGACCCCCGACACGAGGGAACAGACCCCCGACACGAGGGAACAGACCCCCGACACGAGGGAACAGACCCCCGACACGAGGGAACAGACCCCCGACACGAGGGAACAGACCCCCGACACGAGGGAACAGACCCCCGACACGAGGGAACAGACCCCCGACACGAGGGAACAGATCCTCGACACGAGGGAACAGACCCCCGACACGAGGGAACAGACCCCCGACACGAGGGAACAGACCCCCGAGTATGAGGGAACAGACCCTCGACACGAGGGAACAGACCCCCGACACGAGGGAACAGACCCTCGACACGAGGGAACAGACCCTCGACACGAGGGAACAGACCCCCGACACGAGGGAACAGACCCTCGACACGAGGGAACAGACCCCCGACACGAGGGAACAGACCCTCGACACGAGGGAACAGACCCCCGACACGAGGGAACAGACCCCCGACACGAGGGAACAGACCCCCGACACGAGGGAACAGACCCCCGACACGAGGGAACAGACCCCCGACACGAGGGAACAGACCCCCGACACGAGGGAACAGACCCCCGACACGAGGGAACAGACCCTCGACACGAGGGAACAGACCCCCGACACGAGGGAACAGACCCCGGACACGAGGGAACAGACCCTCGACACGAGGGAACAGACCCCCGACACGAGGGAACAGACCCCCGACACGAGGGAACAGACCCCCGACACGAGGGAACAGACCCTCGACACGAGGGAACAGACCCCCGACACGAGGGAACAGACCCCCGACACGAGGGAACAGACCCCCGACACGAGGGAACAGACCCCCGACACGAGGGAACAGACCCCCGACACGAGGGAACAGACCCTCGACACGAGGGAACAGACCCCCGACACGAGGGAACAGACCCTCGACACGAGGGAACAGACCCCGACACGAGGGAACAGACCCCCGACACGAGGGAACAGACCCCCGACACGAGGGAACAGACCCCCGACAGGAGGGAACAGACCCTCGACACGAGGGAACAGACCCCCGACACGAGGGAACAGACCCCCGACACGAGGGAACAGACCCCCGACACGAGGGAACAGACCCCCGACACGAGGGAACAGACCCTCGACACGAGGGAACAGACCCTCGACACGAGGGAACAGACCCCCGACACGAGGGAACAGACCCTCGACACGAGGGAACAGACCCCCGACACGAGGGAACAGACCCTCGACACGAGGGAACAGACCCCCGACACGAGGGAACAGACCCCCGACACGAGGGAACAGACCCCCGAGTATGAGGGAAGAACTCTTTATATGAAGGAGGGGGGGAGGATTCAGGAAAGAGTAAATTTAAAAGCAGCGAGAGAAATGTCAAGGCTCTAGAGCAGTGTAGAGTTTGGGGTAAAAATAAGCAGAGTGGGTCAGGAAGGGACAGAGAGAGTAACAAAGGGAATAAGGCATCAGGGACTAAGGTGACATCAGGGAAAAATAGAGTCAAAGCTAAAGGCTCTATATCTGAATACGCGAAGCATTCGCAACAAAATAGATGAATTAATAGCAGAGATAGAAATTAACAGATTCGATCTAATAGCCATTACAGAGATGTGGTTGCAAAGTGACCAAGGTTGGGAACTAAATATTCCAGGATACTTAACTTTTAGAAGAGATAGGCAAAATGGAAAAGGAGGAGGGGAGCCCTGATAATAAAGGATGGGATAAAGACAGTCGAGAGAAAGGACCGTAGCCCGGAAAATCAAGTAGAATCAGTTTGGGTGGAGCTAAGAAACAGCAAGGGGCAGAAAACATTGGTGGGAGTTGTTTATAGGCCCCCAAACAGTAGTTGTAATGTAGGGTAGAGTATAAATCAGGAAATTAGAGGCACATGTAACAAGGGTAATACAGTAATCATGGGGGACTTTAATCTACATATAGACTGGGCAAACCAATTTTGCAGTAATAGTGTGGAGGACAAATTCATGGAATGTATACAAGATAGTTTTCTAGATCAGTATGTTGAGGAACCAACTAGGGAACAGGCTATTTTATATCTAGTATTGTGCAATGAGAAAGGGTTAATTAATAACCTTGTAGTAAAAGGGGCCTTTAGGGAAGAGTGACCATAATATGATAGAATTTTATATTAAGTTCGAAAATGATTTAGTTAAATCCTAAACTAGGGTCTTAACAAAGTAAACTACGTAGGTATGAGGGGTGAGTTGGCTAAGGTAGATTAGGAAACTACATTAAAAGGTATGACGGTAGACAAGCAATAGCTAGCATTTAAAGAATTAATACATAATTTACAACAAATATACATTCCTTTAAGGCACAAAGGCCCACAGGAAAAGTGGTCCAACCGTGGCTAACAGGAGAAGTTAAAGATAGTATTAGATCAAAGGAAGAGGCTTATAATGTTGCCAAAAAGAGTAGCAAGCCTGAAGATTGGGAAGATTTTAGAATTCAGCAAAGGAGGACCAAGAAATTGATTAAGAAAGGGAAAATAGAATATGAGAGTAAACTAGTGAGAGACATAAAAACAGATTGTAAAAGCTTCTATAGGTATGTAAAAAGGAAAAGATTAGCAAAAGTAAATGTGGGTCCCTTACAGGCTGAGACAGGAGAAATTATAATGGGGAATAAGGAAATGGCAGAGAAATTAAACAAATACTTTGGGCTCAAATTTCACAGGGCCGTGGAGGCGAGAATGGAGGCATGTGGGGTGTTAAAATTGCAAAAAGTGGCAGGCGGGCCCAACCCCGCCTCCATCCTGCCTCCAAGCAATTTTCAAGAAATGGTGTTTACTGCTCCCGTCTCCGTCCCGCCTCCAAGAAGCGGGATAGGCCCTTAAGGCCCTTAACAAGCACTAAATTGCCTCTATAATCCCATTTTGAAAGGCCTTTGTGATTTTAACCCTTTTCCGACGTGAAGCACGCCTGCTCTGAAACACGACGGTGAAACCTGGCAGGAGTACAAGTGGATTGCTGACTATTAGCTGTAGCTCCACCATTAAATAGAATATTTGATCAGCCATCATTTGCAGGTGGCAGGACTTTGTTGTCTCAGGTCGGGGAAAACTTTCAGAAGGCATAACCACAGCAGTGGAAGTTTGGAGCCTGACACCCATCTCCAGTGTGACCTCCTGGGAAACCCCTCTCGCCGCCTTCATTGAGCGCTTCCTCAACTGAGGCATATACCAAGTAATCCTAAGCCCTCAATGTGGAAGTCCCATTAGCAAAATGACACACGCCACAACTGCAGCAGTAGCCATCAGATTTTTTATTTACAGTAACCATCTGATGGCTTTTTAACATTAAACATCAAATTTCACCCAAGTGACTACGTAGTGCTTCCCCTGTGGCTTCAGCAGATGTGGAGGCCCCTTGCTCACTTTCTTGCTGCTCCTGTCTCGACACCTTTGGCGGGCGTCCTCTGGGGTGGTGAACCTGTGAGGGCTCGCCAACATTCTGCTGCTCCTGCAGCTGTGCAGAGGTTGAGACGCCGATCTCAGTTGGGTGTGGACTCTGGTGGGGCTCTGACCGAGGGCTCTGCAGTGGCATAGACGTGTGAGCGCTTGGAGAGCAGCCCCCACTTCCTTGATGTCTGCCACCAACTTCCCTCTCATGGGTCAGGTCCCCCTCAGTGCTTGCAAGTGGCTTGAGAGCACCTTGCTGCACATCAGGGGGGCCATGGGGATCTGTATCTGCACTGGCAGTCCTGCTCAGAACGACTTCCATGAAGGTCTGATTTCTCTGTTCAATAGATGACCATCGCTCCTCCAGAGATGACATTCTATTCAGAACACTCACCATGTTTTCTGCACTCTGGCGACTTATCACCTCCATGGAGGTTGCCATCCTTTCCATGGTGATGCGTTCATGTGCCAATGACTCCACAAAGGCTCTGCTCATGTTCGCAATGGACTCCTCTATTCGCTTCACACTCGCAGCGACCCTGGAGACAAAACCTGCCAGAGATTCTTGCAACTGTTCCTGGAGTTCCAGCACTGCTGATCTTGTGGATGGACCCAGAGGCACAGGGTCGACATGCAGCTGAGCCGAACTGGGAGAGTCCGGCGCCCTCCGACGAGAACTCTCCACTGCTGTCCCTGTCTCCACCATCTGCTGATGCTCACTTGTGAGCTGTAATACACCAGGTGACAACACTACTCTATCTCGCGAAGGTCCCACCGAGGTGTGAGTGTCTGCACTGGTGCTGGGTGTGCTGAATTCTGCTGACGCTGCGCCCTCAAAGGTTGCAGCTTCTTCTGAGGAGTCTGGATGCTCAGGCTCTTCCTCCTGGCTAGTGGGGACGGGTGCTTGCGATGGTCCTGTGGGGGAGTAAAGGAAAGAGTCAGAGATGTGATGCCAAGGTTACATGCACATTGCATGTTGCAGATGATCATAAGTCCATCTGTTTGAGCATCAGAGTCATTATCAGTGACTCATGCAATGTCAGTGAGAGAGATGGAAATCTATTCTGTCACCAGCTTGCTGTGATGCACCCATCTGTACGTCCCCCACTTGGGAATCTTCCTCCATTCCCACGATCTCCAGGACCGCCTCCTCCCAGGTGGTGAGCTGGGCTACTGAGGGTGGCCCTCCTCCTGTCCTCGCTCTTTCCCTTTTATTGTGAGCTCTCTTTTCCTGCAATGAGGGAGACAAGTGGAAGTTGAGTGAGAATGAAGGAGTGAGTGTAGAGAATCCATAGCATAGATGCTTAGAAGGAGACAAAGATGGAGTGAGGTGACTAGACCAAGGGCCCTCCCTGTGTTTTGTAAGTTGTAATTGCATCACAGTGATAGGGAGCTGCATAGTTGAATAGTTAGGTGAATGTGACCATAGAGAGAGAGGGAATGGGTAAGGGTGCATGGATGTCAGTGTCAAGTGGGATGTGGAGGAAGAGATTGCTAAAGCTGAGTGCTGGTGAGGAAAGGCAATGGGGATCAGATTGAGGGTGATGGGAAATTCATACTCACTTTTCCAGTGCGCAGAAGGTCATGAAATCTCTTCCTGCACTGAAGCCAGGTTCTGCGGGGTACTGATAATGAGTTGACCTCCTCTGCCACCTGGACCCACACAACCTTGGTCTGCTGGGGAGGCTTCTTCCTCCCTGAAGAAGGGAAGAGCACCTCTTTATGAGCTCTTGCTCCCTTAACTAAAGCCTGCAGGGCAACGTCATCAAAGCGGGGAGCAGACCTAGGTCTCTGGCTGGCCATTCTTCCTGCAGGTCCCTCTAACATGAAAGGGCAAAAGGTTGGCAGTCTGCAGAAGAAGCAAGGCTTGTTGCAGACCTTAAATGCAGCAGCAATGATGACGTCATCGGAGGCGACTTTCAGACTGGAAAAACTAATTGGGCCATGGGTTCCCACACGCTGGAACTCAATTGCCCACTTAAGTTAAAATCGCTTCATTCTCCCACATCGATTTAGAATCGGGTAGCTAACATGAAAAGCGAATTACACAACCCCAGCCCGCCCCAGTAACAAAATCGAGCCCTTTGTGTCTGTCTTCATGGAAGAAGACGCAAAAAAACTCCCAGAAATAGCCTATAATACACTCTATATTCTATATCCCGGAATATTGAGCTGCCAGCCCTGCCCCTCCCTCAACCATGTCTCGGTGATAGCAACAATATCATACTCCCATGTGTTCATCAACACTTTCAATTCATCTGCCTTGCTCGCAAGACTCCTTGCATTAAAATAAATGCCATCCAGCCTTGCCATACTCCCTTATGCTGTTACATATTTGCTCTGCCTTCCAGGCTGACTTGTTTTTTCCTCTATATTTGGCTGTGCATCACCCTCTACTGTAGCTCCACTCCATATCCCATCCCCCTGCCAAGTTAGTTTAAACCCCCCCGCTAACAGTACTAGCAAACCTCCCCGCAAGGATGTTGGTCCCGTTCTGGTTCAGGTGCAACCCCTCCGACTTGTACAGGTCCCACCTTCCCCAGAAGCAGACCCAGTGATCCAGGAAACTAAAGCCCTCCCTCCTGCACCAACTCTTTAGCCACGCATTCATCTGCTCTATCCTCCTATTCTTATACTCACCGGCACGTGGCACCGGGAGTAATCCAGAGATTACAACCTTTGAGGTCCTGCTTTTTAATCTGCTACCTAGCTCCCTAAATTCTTGTCCTTTCCTTCAGATTGGGGACATCCAGATGTGGAGACTGCGATCAACAGGCACCCTCGCCTATCCCAGCAAATGCGGGACCCCCGCTTTGCTCAGACCATGAAGTGGCTTCACGAGGACCCCGAAGGATTCATGCAGCATTTTGAAGAAAGTGATGAGGAGATGATCTTCATCAAAGATGTGCTGGAAATTATGGGTCAGTGTTTGCATCCCTCTCACTGAGTACAGGAGTGTGTCAGTCTCATTTGATATGGGGGGAGGGTCTGTTTGTAAACTTACTCCCCCAACCCACGTTCCCCCACCCTACACCCCCCCACCCGCAGTGTGATATTGAGCCGCCTCTCAGTGTCACACTAAGTGGCCGTACATTAACAAACATCACCCTCGGGGTACCTGCTCCTGATCACTGTCCAGTCACCCCTGCTAGAGAATGTGTGTGTTTGCTCCGTAACCCTCGATACCCTCACCCAACAGAAACCCAGCAATCTCAGTCTTGAAAGCTCCAATTCACCCCCAGCCTTGACAGCTTTTTGGGGGAGAGAGTTCCAGATTCCCACCACCCTTTGTGTGAAGAAGTGCTTCCTGACATCACCCCTGAACGGCCTGGCTCTAATTTTAGGTTTTGCCCCCCCCTGTTGTTCTGGACTCCCCCACCAGAGGAAATAGTTTCTCTCTATCGACCCTAACAACTCCTTTACTCATCTTAAACACCTCAAATAGCACACCCCTTAATCTTCTGTACTCGAGGGAATACAAGCCGAGCCTGCGCAACCTGTCCTCGTAATTTAACCCTTTAAGCCCCGGGATCATTCTGGTGAATCTGCGCTGTATGCCCTCCAAAGCCAATATACCCTTCCTGAGGTGTGGTGATCAGAACTGAACACAACACTCCAGATGGGGTCTGACCAAGGCCGTGTACAAATACAGCATAACTTCCTCCCCTTTGCGAGGAGCATTCGTAATAAGGTGGAAGAATTCGCTGCGCAAATAGATGTAAACAGATATGATATGATTGGGATTACGGAAACATGGCTCCAGGGTGGCCAAGGCTGGGAACTCAACATCCAGGGGTATTCAATATTCAGGAAAGATAGGCAAAAAGGAAAAGTAGGTGGGGTAGCATTGCTGGTTAAAGAGGGGATTAACACAATTGTATGGAAGGATATTAGCCCTGATGATGTGGAATCTGTATGGGTAGAACTGAGAAATACCAAGGGGCAGAAAACGTTAGTGGG
The DNA here is from genome assembly GCF_052327205.1 of Somniosus microcephalus. Classification (NCBI taxonomy): domain Eukaryota; kingdom Metazoa; phylum Chordata; class Chondrichthyes; order Squaliformes; family Somniosidae; genus Somniosus; species Somniosus microcephalus. The sequence goes on from NW_028225928.1 coordinate 13,524, forward strand.
AGTGGTATATAGACCTCCAAACAGTAATGCGGAGGTTGGGGATTGCATTAAATGGGAAATTAGAGACGCGTTCAATAAGGGCACAGCAGTTATCATGGCTGACTTTAATCTACATATAGATTGGGCCAACCAAATTAGTAACAATACTGTGGAGGAGGAATTCCTGGAGTGTATACGGGGTGGTTTCCTGGACCAATATGTTGAGGAACCAACTAGAGAGCAGGCCATCTTAGACTGGGTATTATGTAATGAGAAAGGATTAATTAGCAATCTTGTTGTGCGAGGCCCCTTGGGGCGGAGCGATCATAATATGATCGAATTCTTCATTAAGATGGAGAGTGAAGTAGTTGACTCAGAGACTAGGGTCCTGAATTTAAATAAAGGAAACTACGATGGTATGAGGCGCGAGTTGGGTAGGATTGATTGGGGAATGTTACTCAAAGGGTTGACGGTGGATAGGCAATGGCAAACATTCAAAGATCGCATGGATGAACTACAGAATTTGTTCATCCCTGTTTGGCATAAAAATAAAACAAAAACGGTGACTCAACCGTGGCTAACAAGGGAAATTAGGGATAGCATAAGATCCAAGGAGAGGACATATAAATTGGCCAGAAAGAGCAGTAAACCTGAGGATTGGGAACAGTTTAGGATACAGCAAAGGAGGACAAAGGGATTAATTAAGAGGGGGAAAATAGAGTATGAGAGTAAGCTTGCAGAGCACATAAAAACTGACTGTAAAAGTTTTTATAGATATGTGAAGAGAAAAAGATTGGTGAAGTCAAGCATAGGTCCCTTGCAGTCAGAATCAGGGGAATTTATAATGGGGAACAAAGAAATGGCAGACCAATTAAATACATATTTTGGTTCTGTCTTCACAAAGGAGGACACAAATAACCTCCCAGAGATGTCGGGGAACATAGGGTCTAATGAGAGGGAGGAACTGAATGAAATCAGTATTTGTAGGGAAATGGTGTTAGGGAAATTGACAGGATTGAAGGCCGATAAATCCCCAGGGCCTGATAATCTACATCCTAGGGTACTTAAGGAAGTGTCCCTAGAAATAGTAGATGCATTGCTGGTCATCTTCCAAAACTCTATAGACTCTGGAACAGTTCCCATGAATTAGACGGTAGATAATGTTACCCCACTGTTCAAAAAAGGTGGTAGAGAGAAAACGGGGAATTATAGACCGGTAAGCCTGACATCGGTAGTGGGGAAAATGCTAGAGTCCATTATAAAAGATGTAATAGCAGAGCACTTGGAAAACAGTGACAGGATCGGACAAAGTCAACATGGATTTACAAAAGGTAAATCGTGCTTGACTAATCTACTGGAATTTTTTGAGGATGTAACTGGTAAAATAGATAAGGGAGAACCAGTGGATGTGGTGTATTTGGACTTTCAGAAGGCTTTCGATAAGGTCCCGCACAAGAGATTAGCGTGTAAAGTTAAGGCACATGGGATTGGGGGCAAGGTACTGACTTGGATAGAGAACTGGTTGGCAGACAGGAAGCAAAGAGTTGGAATAAACGGGTCTTTTTCCGAGCGGCAGGCAGTGACTAGTGGGGTACCGCAGGGATTGGTCCTTGGGCCCCAGCTATTCACAATATATATTAATGATCTAGACGAGGGAACTAGATGTAATATCTCCAAGTTTGCAGATGACACAAAGCTGGGTGGGCGTGTGTGCTGTGAGGAGGTTGCCGAGAAACTCCAATATGATTTGGACAGGTTGGGTGATTGGGCAGATGCATGGCAGATGCAGTATAATGTGGATAAATGCGAGGTTATCCACTTCGGTGGCAAAAGCAGGAAGGCAGATTATTATCTGAACGGCAATAGATTGGGAGAAGGGGAAGTGCAACGAGGCCTCGCATTGAAGGTAAGCATGCAGGTGCAGCAGGCGGTTAAGAAGGCAAATGGTATGTTGGCCTTCATAGCGAGAGGATTCGAGTACAGGAGCAAGGCTGTCTTGCTGCAGTTGTACAGGGCCTTGGTGAGACCGCACCTTGAGTATTGTGTGCAGTTTTGGTCGCCTTCTCTGAGGAAGGATGTTCTTGCCATGGAGGGAGTGCAGCGAAGATTCACCAGGGTGATACCTGGGATGGCAGGAATGACGTATGAGGAGAGATTGGGTCGATTGGGCTTGTACTCGCTAGAGTTTCGAAGAATGAGAGGGGATCTCATTGAAACTTATAAAATTCTAACTGGACTGGACAGACTAGATGCAGGAAGGATGTTCCCGATGGTCGGGGAGTCCAGAACCAGGGGTCACAGTCTAAGGATAACTATCGGTATTACAGTATACAGAAGCCAAACAAATAGTGCCACACCTAAAGTAGTTCCCTTAAAGGTGAACGGTTACATTCAATAGTTCCCTTAAAGGTAGGCGGGTACATACACTACAATCCTCCCTTTTTAGCTTATTACTTACAGAGTCTCCGTTAAACATACATATCTTCAACTTCCTATAAACAAATTACAGATATAATCTCGGTGGAGTCAATGTCATATAAAACAATTTACAGATATAATCTCGGTGGGAACAGTTCACTGGTTCAGTCTCTGCGGAAACAGTTCATAGATTCAGTCTCTGATCTTGACTCGTTCCGAACAACATTTCTTTGGTGTAGCCGGTTCACCTGGCTAGCGTGACTCCTCCATAGCCTTTTTCTTGACGTAACAGCTTGAACTTTCGTCCTGTGGAACCAGCAGTGCGGACTTTTACAACCAACTGGCTGTCTTGACATTTTCCAGTTTTTCAACTAATTTAGCTCCTTTCGTAGTGCCCCGCCTGAGATGGTAGAAGTGCTAATATTTTAGACAGTTATTATCTTCTGCTTCTTCTTTTTCTTTTCTGCCTTTTTGAAACTCTCGGGGCTCCTTTCTCGGCTGCCAGCTGTAGCGCCACCAACTCTCTATGTTTCTTGGACCTTAAGTGCTTCCTCCGGATTTCAGCACTTTGGGAGTTTTCATCACAAGCTGGGCAGACCACATCCTCGTAATATTCAGTGTCACTCAACAGGTCATGGTAATATTCGGGTTCGTCCTGAGTTAGGCCAGCGAGAGAGCCTTCTTCTTCCTCCTCACCCGTCTGGACGTTAGCTGACGGTGGTTCCTTCCCTAGACATCTTTCTTGAAAAGACTTCTTCATGCATTCATATTCATCCCGCTCTTCCTGGGTTGTCTGCCATTCCTTCACTACTGACCTCATTTGTGAGTTCAATACCTTCCCTTCCACCAGGGATTGCGGTATCAGGCTATTTAATCCTTCTACTGAAGCAGCTGTTTCAACATTCTTCTGTTCACATTGACGTGATTCAACGAACTCTTCATAGAGTAAACTGTAACACAAAATCTGTGTTGCCACCTCAGTTATTTCCGTAACTTTTGGGAGCTCCGAATTCCTTCCCTTTGCAGATTGAAGCTCGTGTTCCCATTGTGGAGTCTTGTCTCTCAGCATGTGAAGGAGTTGGCTGACCGTTAACTCTTCCACGGGGACTCTGTGGATCAGAGTCTTCACCATTTCATCCACCTTTCCCTCCAATGCTTTCACCTTCCTTTCCTCTTGTACTTTGGTTTCAAGCGCTCGAAGAATTTGCGCCTTGATGCTCCCAAGCTCATGTTCAGAGCCCATTCTTACAGTCTCTGTGTTTCTTACAGTTTCCTTCCCTTCCACTGAAAGGATTCCCAGTTGACTCTGCTCTTCAAGTCGTTGAACCTCGGTCATTGCCGCCTCATATTTGTCTTGGGTTTCCTTCAATATTTTTATGAGTTCTTGGACATCTTGTCCTTCATGTTCTGCCATGTCTTTCACCTCTAAATTTTCCTCTATGGATGGAACTTCTACCGATGAGTCTGTCTTGGCCTTGAGCTCATCAAGAATTTCCTGCAGCCTTTGGACTTCTTGCTCATGTTCAACCTTTAGTTGTTCATATGCTTCTACTGAAACTAGCTTTTCGGAGGTTGCCGAGTTAATCCCCTCCAGAATTGTAGCCTGGGCCTGTTCATACTGTTCTTTCAACTTCTCACACTCTGCTTGTAAGGAGTCGTAGAGAAGAACTGGAATAAAATCCCGGCTTCCTGAAGATTCCTCTTCATTTGCTTCTTTCGCAATTTCCTGTTGGAGTTCAGCCAAGGCTGCTATGCTATCTGCCTCTTGAAGTCTCACTGCCATCAAATCTTCTTTATTCTTGCAGTCTATCTCAGTCATTTTCCGTTTATTTTCATTTAACTGAGTGATAAGCTCCTCTTGCAACATGGCCACATTATTCACATCAGGTAAAGAAGCGTTTCTCTTTTCCATGTCCAAGATTTTTTTCTGCATCTCTTTAAGTGCACACTGCGATTCAGCTTCTCTTAACCTTGCCTGCACTAGCTCCGTCTCCAATTGCAGAACAAAATCCTCAGTGTAGCGTGGTTTGCCTTTATGCTGTATCTCTAGATCATGCAAATATTCTAACTCCTGAACATCATAAGGGAGGTGTGATCGGTAATTGGTCACGATGGCTCTATGGTCGCTCTCTGCTTGAGCCAGCAGGTTCTGTTGTCTTTCCAGACTCTCCCATTCGGTGTCATAGAACTTTTTCATTGTTTTCATCTCTTGTACGAGACGGTAACTTAATTGTTCGAATTGTTGTCGTACTTTGAAATAACGTTGAGTTCGAGCTCGGTGTTCCTCCGTAATGCATATGTCTGTGACTTGAACAGACTCAGAATTCTCTGTCTTTATGCACGCCATCGTTTTTCCAACCTTAGTCAGTGAGTTCATGTTAACCTTGTTTTTCATACGTGGGCTGGACTTATTGTCTTCCGGCTCAGAGTCTGAGCTGCTTGTCTGCACCGAGTCCTCACTCGTCATTGCTTGTAGGTAGTGCCATTCCATGTCTATTTTCTTGATCCACTCCCGTCCTAGAAGTGGTGGTCCTCCCTCATGTAGTACATACAAGTTCATTCTTGGGTGTTCTTTACCCCATCTCTCACCTTGACTCTTATTTTTCCCATGGGGTATACTTTATGCCCCGTGTATGTCTGCAATACGAACTTGGTATCTCTTAAGGGTATGTGTGAGAATAGCCGGTGGTAATCCCCTCGATTTATGACTGATCCAGCTGATCCAGTGTCCAACTCCATTTTCACTTGGACTCCAGCTGTTTTTAGCATGACCCAGATAGTTTGTAGGTCAGCTTCCTTACTCACATGGTGGATACTCAGACTACCCAGCTCCTGGCCGTTTGGATCTGAGTCTGGATTCTGTTCGTCTGAACTCTTCTCAGCCCCCTTGTATACCTTGTTGTACTTTTCTTGTGATGGCTTCCTTTGGTTGTTGGTCTTCTTCCCTGACCGGCATACCTTAGCGATGTGACCCAGTTTGCCACATTTCCTACATTCTTGGTTCTTAAACCAGCATTGATTCTGGTCGTGTGTTGTCTTCCCACAACGATAGCATTTTGTTGTACTCGAGGTAATTTGGTCCACCCCGAGCGCCGCCGCCTTTAGTTGCATTTCCGCCGTTCCTTTCGCTGTGGCTTCGTGTGATGCGGCTATAAGGACAGCCCTGTCAAGTGTAAGGTCGTTCTCTTCGAGTAGGCGCTTTTGCGTCCCTTCCTTGGACAATCCGCCTACGAACTTGTCTCGCAGTGCCTCTGTCAGATTCCCTCCGAACTGGCAGTATTTCGCTAGCCTACGCAGTTCGACCAAGTATTCTGCGTTGTTTTCGTCTTCCTGTTGCGTTCTTGCATAGAATTTGAATCGTTCAGCCAACATCAACGGTGTGGGGTTCAAGTGATCCTTCAGAACAACCACAATCTCTTCGAAAGACTGATCCGCCGGTTTAGCTGGTGCTAGTAAATCCTTCAAGAGCCCGTATGTCTTTGCGCCCATCGAGTTTAACAATGTTATCGCCTTGTCGTCTTCCTCTATTTTGTTGGCTTCACAATAGATCTCGATGCGTTCCACGTACGTGGCCCAGTCTTCTATCTCAGAATTAAAATCATTAATATTCCCTCGCTTAGGCATCTTTCTTCCCTTGGGAGCAGCACCAATATTTCTTTAAGTATTCTTAATTTTTTTTTGTTTTTTTTGTTTCTAAGATGGCGGTTTTCCCGCGAAATCGGCGGTTTCCCGCTCTTTCCTTCTCTCCCCGCCCACTTCAATGGCGGTATGTCAATCAAGATGGCGGTTTTCCCGCTTCTGGCGTCTTCTCCGCCTAATGGCGGCTTCCCGCGTTTCTTCCCGGTGGAAGGGGTACGCTTCCCCCACAGCGGACAGGTTCAGCCGCTGGCTGGCTACCGCACAGCTCCCCTTACTCGGCTATGTCTTTTCCTCCCGCCCGCACGGCTCTACCGGCGCTGGGTACACCCCGTTAACGGAGGACAGTTCAGCCGCTGGACTGGCTCTCGCGCAGTCTCTCTCTCCGTATCCGGCTCTGTCGCTCTCTCACCCGCACGTTCGGTTTTGCCGGCTCTGAGTACCCCGTTGGTGGAGAACAGCTCAGCCGCTGGACTGGCTCCTCGCAGTCTCTCTCTCCGCACCCGGCTCTCACCCGCACGGTTCCCGTTCGCCTCCCCAGCCCTCTCGCAGACCGGTGTTTCCCTCCCCGGCTGCGGCTGGGTTTCTCTTCCCGCGCCTGCTCGCAGGCTCAGCGCTTCGTGGCTGCGGTCGCTGCCCGGAGTTTTCCCGCCGATCGCGGTCCGGCTGTCACCCGACGCCGTTGGACCCGACTTTTGGCCAGCACAGCTCCCCCTCGACCGAGGTCGAGTGCTCTGCCCTTATCCTCCGGATACTTCTACACCTTCCCCTACTCACAGTCTCTTCGGCCGCCTTGTTTCTTGCTGGTCGGCTCACTCCGCACCGTGGCAGAAGGATAGTCAGTGCCTGTTGCTGATACAGCTTTTGTTGTTAGTCTTCCTGCTTTTCTCCTGCTGCAGCCTCGTGTTTTCTTCCGGCAGCACGACGAGGGCGGTTGCCTCTCTTCGACGCTCTTCTTGCTTTGGTAATCTTGCCGCAGGGTACGATCGGACTCGTCGCCACTGTAATGTCTGTGGTTTGTGCAGTTAATAAATACACAGACTTCAGAAGTAACAAACAAACAGGTCTTTACTATTCGAAGGTCCGGGCGAATCTGCCCCAGAAATCCTGCTACAACACTTATATACTGGTGTGGTCACTATCGGTATTACAGTATACAGAAGCCAAACAAATAGTGCCACACCTAAAGTAGTTCCCTTAAAGGTGAACGGTTACATTCAATAGTTCCCTTAAAGGTAGGCGGGTACATACACTACACTCTGTTTCTCTGTTTCTCTGTTTCTGTCTTTCCCTGTTTCTCTGTTTCTGTGTTTCTCTGTCTCCCTGTTTCTCTGTTTCTCTGTTTCTGTGTTTCTCTGTTTCTCTGTTTCTGTGTTTCTATGTTTCTCTGTTTCTCTGTATCTCTGTTTCTGTCTTTCCCTGTTTCTCTGTTTCTGTGTTTCTCTGTTTCTCTGTTTCTGTCTTTCTCTGTTTCTCTGTTTCTGTGTTTCTCTGTTTCTGTCTTTCTCTGTTTCTGTGTTTCTCTGTTTCTATGTTTCTCTGTTTCTATGTTTCTCTGTTTCTCTGTTTCTGTGTTTCTGTGTTTCCCTGTTTCCATGTTTCTCTGTTTCTCTGTTTCTATGTTTCTGTGTTTCTGTGTTTCTCTGTTTCTGTGTTTCTATGTTTCTCTGTTTCTCTGTTTCTGTGTTTCTCTGTTTCTCTGTTGCTCTGTTTCTCTGTTTCTCTGTTTCTATGTTTCTCCGTTTCTGTGTTTCTGTGTTTCTCTGTTTCTGTTTTTCTGCGTTTCTCTGTTTCCCTGTTTCTCTGTTTCTATGTTTCTCTGTTTCTGTTTTTCTCTGTTTCTCTGTTTCTGTGTTTCTGTGTTTCTCTGTTTCGCTGTTTCTCTGTTTCTATGTTTCTCTGTTTCTGTTTTTCTCTGTTTCTGTTTCTGTGTTTCTGTGTTTCTCTGTTTCGCTGTTTCTCTGTTTCTATGTTTCTCTGTTTCTCTGTTTCTCTGTTTCTGTGTTTCTCTGTTATTATGCTTCTCTGTTTCTGTGTTTCTCTGTTTCTGTGTTTCTATGTTTCTCTGTTTCTCTGTTTATCTGTTTCTCTGTTTCTGTGTTTCTGTGTTTCTCTGCTTCTCTGTTTCTCTGTTTCTCTGTTTCTCTGTTTCTGTGTTTCTCTGTTTCTCTGTTTCTATGTTTCTCTGTTTCTGTGTTTCTCTGTTTCCATGTTTCTCTGTTTCTGTGTTTCTCTGTTTCTGTGTTTCTCTGTTTCTCTGTTTCTATGTTTCTCCGTTTCTCCGTTTCTGTGTTTCTGTGTTTCTGTGTTTCTCCGTTTCCATGTTTCTCTGTTTCTGTGTTCCTGTGTTTCTCTGTTTCTCTGTTTCTGTGTTTCTGTGTTTCGCTGTTTCTCTGTTTCTGTGTTTCTGTGTTCCTCTGTTTCGCTGTTTCTCTGTTTCTATGTTTCTCTTTTCTCTGTTTCTATGTTTCTCTGTTTCTCTGTTTCTATGTTTCTCTGTTTCTCTGTTTCTCTGTTTCTATGTTTCTCTGTTTCTGTGTTTCTCTGTTTCTCTGTTTCTGTGTTTCTCTGTTTCTCTGTTTCTGTGTTTCTCTGTTTCTGTGTTTCTGTGTTTCTCTGTTTCTGTGTTTCTCTGTTTCTCTGTTTCTGTGTTTCTATGTTTCTCTGTTTGTCTGTTTCTCCATTTCTGTGTTTCTCTGTTTCTCTGTTTCTGTTTTTCTGTGTTTCTCTGTTTCTCTGTTTCTATGTTTCTCTGTTTCCCTGTTTCTCTGTTTCTATGTTTCTCTGTTTCTATGTTTCTCTGTTTCTGTTTTTCTCTGTTTCTGTGTTTCTGTGTTTCTCTGTTTCGCTGTTTCTCTGTTTCTATGTTTCTCTGTTTCTGTGTTTCTCTGGTTCTGTGTTTCTCTGTTTCTCTGTTTCTGTGTTTCTCTGTTTCTCTGGTTCTGTGTTTCTCTGTTTCTCTGTTTCTCTGTTTCTATGTTTCTCTGTTTCTGTGTTTCTCTGTTTCTCTGTTTCTCTGGTTCTGTGTTTCTCTGTTTCTCTGGTTCTGTGTTTCTCTGTTTCTCTGTTTCTCTGTTTCTATGTTTCTCTGTTTCTGTGTTTCTCTGTTTCTCTGTTTCTCTGGTTCTGTGTTTCTGTGTTTCTCTGTTTCTGTGTTTCTCTGTTGCTCTGTTTCTGTGTTTCTCTGTTTCTCTGGTTCTGTGTTTCTCTGTTTCTCTGTTTCTGTGTTTCTCTGTTTCTCTGGTTCTGTGTTTCTCTGTTTCTCTGGTTCTGTGTTTCTCTGTTTCTCTGTTTCTGTGTTTCTCTGTTTCTCTGTTTCTCTGTTTCTATGTTTCTCTGTTTCTATGTTTCTCTGTTGCTCTGTTTCTGTGTTTCTGTGTTTCTCTGTTTCTGTGTTTCTCTGTTTCTCTGGTTCTGTGTTTCTCTGTTTCTCTGGTTCTGTGTTTCTCTGTTTCTCTGTTTCTATGTTTCTCTGTTTCTCTGTTTCTCTGTTTCTATGTTTCTATGTTTCTCTGTTTCTGTTTCTGTGTTTCTATGTTTCTCTGTTTCTCTGTTTCTATGTTTCTCTGTTTCTGTTTCTGTGTTTCTATGTTTCTCTGTTTCTATGTTTCTCTGTTTCTCTGTTTCTGTTTCTATGTTTCTCTGTTTCTATGTTTCTCTGTTTCTGTGTTTCTCTGTTTCTCTGTTTCTGTGTTTCTGTGTTTCTATGTTTCTCTGTTTCTGTGTTTCTGTGTTTCTCTGTTTCTGTGTTTCTCTGTTCCTCTGTTTCTCTGTTTCTATGTTTCTCTGTTCCTCTGTTTCTCTGTTTCTATGTTTCTCTGTTTCTCTGTTTCTGTTTCTCTGTTTCTCTGTTTCTCTGTCTCTGTGTTTCTCTGTTTCTCTGTTTCTCTGTTTCTCTGTTTCTCTGTTTCTGTGTTTCTCTGTTCCTCTGTTTCTCTGTTTCTATGTTTCTCTGTTCCTCTGTTTCTATGTTTCTCTGTTTCTCTGTTTCTGTTTCTCTGTTTCTCTGTTTCTCTGTCTCTGTGTTTCTCTGTTTCTCTGTTTCTGTGTTTCTCTGTTTCTCTGTTTCTCTGTTTCTGTGTTTCTCTGTTTCTCTGTTTCTGTGTTTCTCTGTTTCTCCGTTTCTGTGTTTCTCCGTTTCCATGTTTCTGTGTTCCTGTGTTCCTGTGTTTCTCTGTTTCTCTGTTTCTGTGTTTCTGTGTTTCTCTGTTTCGCTGTTTCTCTGTTTCTCTGTTTCTGTGTTTCTCTGTTTCTCTGTTTCTCTGTTTCTGTTTTTCTGTGTTTCTCCGTTTCTCTGTTTCTGTGTTTCTATGTTTCTCTGTTTCTCTGTTTCTCTGTTTCTGTGTTTCTCTGTTTCTCTGTTTCTGTTTTTCTGTGTTTCTCCGTTTCTCTGTTTCTGTGTTTCTGTTTTTCTCTGTTTCTCTGTTTCTGTTTTCCTGTGTTTCTCTGTTTCCCTGTTTCTCTGTTTCTATGTTTCTCTGTTTCTATGTTTCTCTGTTTCTGTTTTTCGCTGTTTCTGTGTTTCTGTGTTTCTCTGTTTCGCTGTTTCTCTGTTTCTATGTTTCTCTGTTTCTGTGTTTCTCTGTTATTATGTTTCTCTGTTTCTGTGTTTCTGTGTTTCTCTGTTTCGCTGTTTCTCTGTTTCTGTGTTTCTGTGTTCCTCTGTTTCGCTGTTTCTCTGTTTCTATGTTTCTCTTTTCTCTGTTTCTATGTTTCTATGTTTCTCTGTTTCTCCGTTTCGCCGTTTCTGTGTTTCTCTGTTTCTCTGTTTCTGTTTTTCTGTGTTTCTGTGTTTCTCTGTTTCTGTGTTTCTCTGTTTCTCTGTTTCTGTGTTTCTCTGTTTCTCTGTTTCTGTTTTTCTCTGTTTCTCTGTTTCTGTTTTCCTGTGTTTCTCTGTTTCCCTGTTTCTCTGTTTCTATGTTTCTCTGTTTCTATGTTTCTCTGTTTCTGTTTTTCGCTGTTTCTGTGTTTCTGTGTTTCTCTGTTTCGCTGTTTCTCTGTTTCTATGTTTCTCTGTTTCTGTGTTTCTCTGTTATTATGTTTCTCTGTTTCTGTGTTTCTGTGTTTCTCTGTTTCTCTGTTGCTCTGTTTCTGTGTTTCTGTGTTTCTATGTTTCTCTGTTTCTCTGTTTCTCTGGTTCTGTGTTTCTCTGTTTCTCTGTTTCTGTGTTTCTCTGTTTCTCTGTTGCTCTGTTCCTCTGTTTCTGTGTTTCTCTGTTTCTCTGTTTCTCTGTTTCTGTGTTTCTGTGTTCCTCTGTTTCTGTGTTTCTCTGTTTCTCTGTTATTATGTTTCTCTGTTTCTATGTTTCTCTGTTTCTCTGTTGCTCCGTTTCTGTGTTTCTGTGTTTCTATGTTTCTCTGTTTCTCTGTTTCTGTGTTTCTCTGTTTCTCTGTTTCCCTGTTTCTGTGTTTCTCTGTTTCTGTGTTTCTGTGTTTCTGTGTTTCTCTGTTTCTCTGTTATTATGTTTCTCTGTTTCTGTGTTTCTCTGTTTCTCTGTTTCTCTGTTGCTCCGTTTCTGTGTTTCTATGTTTCTCTGTTTCTCTGTTTCTGTGTTTCTGTGTTTCTCTGTTTCTCTGTTTCTCTGTTTCTATGTTTCTCTGTTACTCTGTTACTCTGTTTCTCTGTTTCTCTGTTTCTGTGTTTCTCTGTTTCTATGTTTCTCTGTTTCTCTGTTTCTGTGTTTCTCTGTTTCTATGTTTCTCTGTTTCTGTGCTTCTCTGTTTCTCTGTTTCTCTGTTTCTGTGTTTCTCTGTTTCTCTGTTTCCCTGTTTCTGTGTTTCTCTGTTTCTGTGTTTCTGTGTTTCTGTGTTTCTCTGTTTCTCTGTTATTATGTTTCTCTGTTTCTGTGTTTCTCTGTTTCTCTGTTTCTCTGTTTCTCTGTTGCTCCGTTTCTGTGTTTCTGTGTTTCTATGTTTCTCTGTTTCTCTGTTTCTCTGTTTCTCTGTTTCTATGTTTCTCTGTTACTCTGTTTCTCTGTTTCTCTGTTTCTGTGTTTCTCTGTTTCTATGTTTCTCTGTTACCCTGTTTCTATGTTTCTCTGTTTCTCTGTTTCTGTGTTTCTCTGTTTCTATGTTTCTCTGTTTCTGTGTTTCTCTGTTTCTATGTTTCTCTGTTTCTCTGTTTCTCTGTTTATCTGTTTCTCTGTTTCTGTGTTTCTGTGTTTCTCTGCTTCTCTGTTTCTCTGTTTCTCTGTTTCTCTGTTTCTGTGTTTCTCTGTTTCTCTGTTTCTATGTTTCTCTGTTTCTGTGTTTCTCTGTTTCCATGTTTCTCTGTTTCTGTGTTTCTCTGTTTCTGTGTTTCTCTGTTTCTCTGTTTCTATGTTTCTCCGTTTCTCCGTTTCTGTGTTTCTGTGTTTCTGTGTTTCTCCGTTTCCATGTTTCTCTGTTTCTGTGTTCCTGTGTTTCTCTGTTTCTCTGTTTCTGTGTTTCTGTGTTTCGCTGTTTCTCTGTTTCTGTGTTTCTGTGTTCCTCTGTTTCGCTGTTTCTCTGTTTCTATGTTTGTCTTTTCTCTGTTTCTATGTTTCTCTGTTTCTCTGTTTCTATGTTTCTCTGTTTCTCTGTTTCTCTGTTTCTATGTTTCTCTGTTTCTGTGTTTCTCTGTTTCTGTGTTTCTCTGTTTCTCTGTTTCTGTGTTTCTCTGTTTCTGTGTTTCTGTGTTTCTCTGTTTCTGTGTTTCTCTGTTTCTCTGTTTCTGTGTTTCTATGTTTCTCTGTTTGTCTGTTTCTCCATTTCTGTGTTTCTCTGTTTCTCTGTTTCTGTTTTTCTGTGTTTCTCTGTTTCTCTGTTTCTATGTTTCTCTGTTTCCCTGTTTCTCTGTTTCTATGTTTCTCTGTTTCTATGTTTCTCTGTTTCTGTTTTTCTCTGTTTCTGTGTTTCTGTGTTTCTCTGTTTCGCTGTTTCTCTGTTTCTATGTTTCTCTGTTTCTGTGTTTCTCTGGTTCTGTGTTTCTCTGTTTCTCTGTTTCTGTGTTTCTCTGTTTCTCTGGTTCTGTGTTTCTCTGTTTCTCTGTTTCTCTGTTTCTATGTTTCTCTGTTTCTGTGTTTCTCTGTTTCTCTGTTTCTCTGGTTCTGTGTTTCTCTGTTTCTCTGTTTCTGTGTTTCTCTGTTGCTCTGTTTCTGTGTTTCTCTGTTTCTCTGGTTCTGTGTTTCTCTGTTTCTCTGTTTCTGTGTTTCTCTGTTTCTCTGGTTCTGTGTTTCTCTGATTCTCTGGTTCTGTGTTTCTCTGTTTCTCTGTTTCTGTGTTTCTCTGTTTCTCTGTTTCTATGTTTCTCTGTTTCTCTGTTTCTATGTTTCTCTGTTGCTCTGTTTCTGTGTTTCTGTGTTTCTCTGTTTCTGTGTTTCTCTGTTTCTCTGGTTCTGTGTTTCTCTGTTTCTCTGGTTCTGTGTTTCTCTGTTTCTCTGTTTCTGTGTTTCTCTGTTTCTCTGTTTCTATGTTTCTCTGTTTCTCTGTTTCTCTGTTTCTATGTTTCTATGTTTCTCTGTTTCTGTTTCTGTGTTTCTATGTTTCTCTGTTTCTCTGTTTCTCTGTTTCTATGTTTCTCTGTTTCTGTTTCTGTGTTTCTATGTTTCTCTGTTTCTATGTTTCTCTGTTTCTCTGTTTCTGTTTCTATGTTTCTCTGTTTCTATGTTTCTCTGTTTCTGTGTTTCTCTGTTTCTCTGTTTCTGTGTTTCTGTGTTTCTATGTTTCTCTGTTTCTGTGTTTCTGTGTTTCTCTGTTTCTGTGTTTCTCTGTTCCTCTGTTTCTCTGTTTCTATGTTTCTCTGTTCCTCTGTTTCTCTGTTTCTATGTTTCTCTGTTTCTGTTTCTCTGTTTCTCTGTTTCTCTGTCTCTGTGTTTCTCTGTTTCTCTGTTTCTGTGTTTCTCTGTTTCTCTGTTTCTCTGTTTCTGTGTTTCTCTGTTTCTCTGTTTCTGTGTTTCTCTGTTTCTCTGTTTCTCTGTTTCTGTGTTTCTCTGTTTCTGTGTTTCTCTGTTTCTGTGTTTCTCTGTTTCTCTGTTTCTGTGTTTCTCTGTTTCTCTGTTTCTGTGTTTCTCTGTTTCTCCGTTTCTGTGTTTCTGTGTTTCTGTGTTTCTCCGTTTCCGTGTTTCTGTGTTCCTGTGTTCCTGTGTTTCTCTGTTTCTCTGTTTCTGTGTTTCTGTGTTTCTCTGTTTCGCTGTTTCTCTGTTTCTCTGTTTCTCTGTTTCTGTGTTTCTCTGTTTCTCTGTTTCTGTTTTTCTGTGTTTCTCCGTTTCTCTGTTTCTGTGTTTCTGTTTTTCTCTGTTTCTCTGTTTCTGTTTTCCTGTGTTTCTCTGTTTCCCTGTTTCTCTGTTTCTATGTTTCTCTGTTTCTATGTTTCTCTGTTTCTGTGTTTCTGTGTTTCTGTGTTTCTCCGTTTCCGTGTTTCTGTGTTCCTGTGTTCCTGTGTTTCTCTGTTTCTCTGTTTCTGTGTTTCTGTGTTTCTCTGTTTCGCTGTTTCTCTGTTTCTCTGTTTCTCTGTTTCTGTATTTCTCTGTTTCTCTGTTTCTCTGTTTCTGTTTTTCTGTGTTTCTCCGTTTCTCTGTTTCTGTGTTTCTATGTTTCTCTGTTTCTCTGTTTCTCTGTTTCTGTGTTTCTCTGTTTCTCTGTTTCTGTTTTTCTGTGTTTCTCCGTTTCTCTGTTTCTGTGTTTCTGTTTTTCTCTGTTTCTCTGTTTCTGTTTTCCTGTGTTTCTCTGTTTCCCTGTTTCTCTGTTTCTATGTTTCTCTGTTTCTATGTTTCTCTGTTTCTGTTTTTCGCTGTTTCTGTGTTTCTGTGTTTCTCTGTTTCGCTGTTTCTCTGTTTCTCTGTTTCTGTGTTTCTGTTTTTCTGTGTTTCTCCGTTTCTCTGTTTCTGTGTTTCTATGTTTCTCTGTTTCTCTGTTTCTCTGTTTCTGTGTTTCTCTGTTTCTCTGTTTCTGTTTTTCTGTGTTTCTCCGTTTCTCTGTTTCTGTGTTTCTGTTTTTCTCTGTTTCTCTGTTTCTGTTTTCCTGTGTTTCTCTGTTTCCCTGTTTCTCTGTTTCTATGTTTCTCTGTTTCTATGTTTCTCTGTTTCTGTTTTTCGCTGTTTCTGTGTTTCTGTGTTTCTCTGTTTCGCTGTTTCTCTGTTTCTATGTTTCTCTGTTTCTGTGTTTCTCTGTTATTATGTTTCTCTGTTTCTGTGTTTCTGTGTTTCTCTGTTTCTCTTTTGCTCCGTTTCTGTGTTTCTGTGTTTCTATGTTTCTCTGTTTCTCTGTTTCTGTGTTTCTCTGTTTCTCTGTTTCTCTGTTTCTATGTTTCTCTGTTACTCTGTTTCTCTGTTTCTCTGTTTCTGTGTTTCTCTGTTTCTATGTTTCTCTGTTTCTCTGTTTCTGTGTTTCTCTGTTTCTATGTTTCTCTGTTTCTGTGTTTCTCTGTTTCTATGTTTCTCTGTTTCTCTGTTTCTGTGTTTCTCTGTTTCTCTGTTTCCCTGTTTCTGTGTTTCTCTGTTTCTGTGTTTCTGTGTTTCTGTGTTTCTCTGTTTCTCTGTTATTATGTTTCTCTGTTTCTGTGTTTCTCTGTTTCTCTGTTTCTCTGTTTCTCTGTTGCTCCGTTTCTGTGTTTCTGTGTTTCTATGTTTCTCTGTTTCTCTGTTTCTGTGTTTCTCTGTTTCTCTGTTTCTCTGTTTCTCTGTTTCTATGTTTCTCTGTTACTCTGTTTCTCTGTTTCTCTGTTTCTGTGTTTCTCTGTTTCTATGTTTCTCTGTTACCCTGTTTCTATGTTTCTCTGTTTCTCTGTTTCTGTGTTTCTCTGTTTCTATGTTTCTCTGTTTCTGTGTTTCTCTGTTTCTATGTTTCTCTGTTTCTCTGTTTCTCTGTTTCTATGTTTCTCTGTTTCTCTGTTTCTCTGTTTCTCTGTTTCTGTGTTTCTCTGTTTCTGTGTTTCTCTGTTTCTGTGTTTCTGTGTTTCTATGTTTCTCTGTTTCTGTGTTTCTATGTTTCTCTGTTTCTATGTTTCTATGTTTCTATGTTTCTCTGTTTCGCTGTTTCTGTGTTTCTGTGTTTCTATGTTTCTCTGTTTCTGTGTTTCTATGTTTCTCTGTTTCTATGTTTCTCTGTTTCTCTGTTTCTCTGTTTCTGTGTTTCTGTGTTTCTCTGTTTCTGTGTTTCTGTGTTTCTCTGTTTCTCTGTTTCTGTGTTTCTCTGTTTCTCTGTTTCTGTGTTTCTGTGTTTCTCTGTTCAAATGCTTTATTGGCATGAAAGTTTACAGAGAACCATATTGCCAAAGCTTACATAGCAAAAAGGTACAGTTTTCCAACATTCTGTAGGTGTCAATCGATTTGACATTTGTTGGGTATATACAATATTACTTTTAAACAATATTAATTTTAAACAGTCTTTCTACTTCATTTGGTACGTTCAATATTAATTTTAAACAGTCTTACTTTTAAACAGTCCTCAGGTTGTGACATGTTGTTACATATTTAGCCCCAAGGTATGGTCTGTCTCCTTCTCCTAGGACTAATCTCAATTTTGACAGATCATCCAATTCCTTGAAATCTGGGGTTGTTTGGCTTAGCTTGTTGAATAATATGTTTCTTGATGTGTTGAATTTTTCGCATTTTAGGAGGAAATGCATTTCTGTTTCAACCTCGCCAGCCAGACATTGATCGCATATTCTATTCTCTCTAGGCTGCCAGGATTTCTTGTATCTGCCTTTTTCAATTTCCAGTTGGTGGTCGCTTAGTCTGTACCTGGTGAGGGTCTGTCTCTGTTTTGTGTCTCTGATGGTCGTGAGGTAGTCTGCCAGTTTATATTCTCTTTTTAGGGCCCGGTAACATTCTAATCTGCTTTGGCTTTCGGTTATTTTGTTCCAATGTTCCAGGTAGGTTTCTTTGCATTTTTTAATGATTTGGTTCACTCGGATTGGTGTTTGGACGGCTGTGTTGGTCTGGGGCTGGTCAGGGTCCGGCTGAGTACTTAGTTTCAGTAGCAGCTGACTCAGGGGACTCTTTTCTGGGTTTAGCTCTTGGGTCTGAAAGGCTTTGAAATGAAGGGTGTCTGGGGAGCTAGATTTGAGGTGATTTAGGAAGTTTAGTGCTCGTTTTTGGATGTTTATTATCAGTGGGTATCTGCCTAGTTCGGCTCTGCATGCATTTGTTGGCGTTTTTCTTTGGGTGCGAAGGATGCTTCGGCAGAATTCTGCATGTAGGGCTTCTATTGTGTGTTTTTCCCATTTAGTGTAGCTTTGGTGATTTAGCGGGCCCCATACTTCACTACCGTACAGTGCAATGGGCAGGATTATGCTGTCAAAAATTTTGAGCCAGATTTTGATTGGGATTTGGATGTTGTAGAATTTTCTTTTTATTGCATATAGGGCTCTTCGGGCTTTTTCTTTTAGTGCATTCACTGCTATGCTGAAGCTCCCTGATGCTGTAATAGTTAGACCAAGGTAGGTGTAGCTCATAGTGTGTCCTATAGTGGTATCACTGAGGGTAAACTGGTATTTGTTTTCCTGACATCTGGGTCTTTTCTGAAAAATCATGATGTTGGTTTTCTTTAGATTTACTGTTAAAGCCCAATTTTGGCAGTATTTGTCGAGTAGGTCTAGTTGTTGCTGTAATCCCTGTTCTGTGGGAGACAGCAGAACCAGGTTGTCCGCATAGAACAGGGACTTCACTTCTCCATCCAGGAGACGGAGACCTGGTGACTCGCTTTGCTCCAGCATGTCTGCTAATTCATTTATGTATATGTTGAACAGGGTTGGGCTCAAATTGCAGCCCTGCCGGACGCCTCTTCTCTGGGTGAAGAAATCGGTGCGTTTGTCTCCAATTTTGACCCCGCATTTGTTTTTCAGATACATTGATTTAATAAGGTCATAGACTTTGCCCCCTATTCCACACTGAAGAAGTTTATAATAGAGCCCTTCGTGCCATATAGAGTCAAAGGCTTTCTTGAAGTCGATGAAACAGGCGAATATTTTCCCATTTTTTGTTTGGTGTTTATGTTTTTCAATGAGGGTGTGAAGGGTATAGATATGGTCGGCGGTGCGGTGTTTTGGAAGAAAGCCTATTTGGTTTTTTCTGAGGATATTATGTTTGTTAAGAAAATCAAGTAATCTACTATTTAGAATACTGCAGAATAACTTCCCTAGACAACTGTTGACACAGATGCCGCGGTAGTTATTTGGGTCTGATTTGTTTCCACTTTTATATATGGGGGAGATTAGTCCTTGGCACCAGATATCGGGAAAACAGCCTGAGCGTAATATGATGTTGAATAGTTTGAGTATCGCACCCTGCATCTCCATATTGCTGAACTTTAGCATTTCATTTTTGATGTTGTCTGGGCCACAGGCTTTCTTTAGGTGGAGAGATTTTGTTTTTGTGGCCAGTTCTTTCCATGTGATTGGGGAGTCTAGAGGGTTTTGGTTGTCTTTAATTGTTGCTTCTAATGTGTGGAGTTTTTCTGTGACCTGATGTTGACTTGGGTTTGTTTTGTTTTTTGGGATGTCTTTGTAGAGGTTTTCAAAATGTGTTCTCCAGATGTCGCCATCTTGGATTGGTAATGCTTGCAATTGTGTTGTACTCAGGTTATTCCACATTTCCCAGAATTGTTTTGGATTGGTGGAGTTTTCAATTTCTTCGAGTATTTTGTGGGTATAGTTTTGTGTTTTGTTCCTAATGGTGTGTTTATATCTTTTGAGGGTTTCATTGTATCTAGTACGTAGGTCCGGATTGTTTGGTTGCCGATGCTTTTGGTTTGATATTTTTCTCAGGTCTTTTCTGGCATTTTTGCATTCGTGGTCAAACCATTTCATATTTTTATTTTGTCTTTTGTGATGCTTCCTCTTCTGTTTCACGAGGTCGGCTTTTACAGCTGCCTCATGGAAGATCATATTTATATCCTCTATGGCCGTGTTTACACCATCTCTGGTGATCTCATATAGATTTTCTTTAAATTTTGAAATTTTACTTGTGAGATCAGGTGAATTTAGTGCTGTGATGAATTTATCTCCACTGTCTGGGGCCCATCTGTATGTCTGGTTTATTTTATGTAGCTTACTGTGTTCCTTTTTTGTGTCTGTAGTTTGGGCAGAAAGTTTAAGGTACACATTTATTTGGTTATGGTCTGAGAGGGGGGATTGCTGCCTGACAGTGAATGCGTTGATATCGCAGGGGTCCAGGTCAGTGATTGTATAATCCACCACACTAGACCCAAGAGTTGAGGAGTATGTGAGTCTCCCTAGGGAGTCCCCTCTGAACCTACCATTAACTATGTACAGGCCTAAGGCTCGGCAGAGTTGCACTACCTCCCTACCGCTTTTATTTATTTCACGATCAAGGTTGTTCCGATTTGCGATGGCTGGTGTGACATCTAAAGGGGTCTGGCCAAACACATGGTTGTTTCCCTGTGGGTCTATGAAGTCAGGTTCACAACCGGTCCTTGCATTTAGGTCCCCACATATTATCACCTTTCCTTGGGCCTGGAAATGGCTGATTTCCATGTGGAGAGTATCAAATAACTCCTCTTCGAAATATGGCGAATCTATTGGAGGTATGTAGATCGCACATAAGTAAACATCTTTTTTTGCTATTCCTATATTTTTATCTAGTTTTAGCCATACGTGTGATTTCCCCTGTTTTACCGGTGAGATGTGTTTGTCCAGTTCTCCCTTATACCACACCAATATTCCCCCGGAGGTTCTGCCCTTGCGTGTTTTAGTGTTCTTTACTGAGGGCACAATGATTTCATGGTACATTGGAGGACAGTGGGTCGGCATGTCCTTTTGGCACCATGTTTCTGTTAACACAATTATATCAATGTCTTTTATAGCTTTTAGGAATTCAGGGTCTGTACTCTTCATTTAAGAGGGAATTAGATATATTTCTACGGGCAAAAGGGGTTAAGGGTTACGGAGAGAAGGCGGGGACGGGATACTGAATTAAAGGATCAGCCATGATCTCATCGAATGGCGGAGCAGGCACGAAGGGCCGAATGGCCTACTCCTGCTCCTATCTTCTATGTATCTATGTATCTATGTATCCCAAAAGTTGAGGAGCGGAGGCCCTGGATATTCCAGCAGCTTATGTGGAAAGAACGCATTTATATAGTTCAATAAAACGAAATAAAATGGACCTATTTTGTGGGATGAGTGTGGAAACACTATTTTCTATAATGCTAAGTGATGATTTAGTATAAATTTCATGAGGCATGCACATATATCTATCTAATAATAGTAATAATACTGATAAGATAACAATAATGATAATGATAAATAACAATATTAATAATTTCTCCAGCTTTCTATCAGGCTGTTCAGCATCGTCATGATCTTTCTCAGTTCTTGGTCTACAGTCTGTGGTCTAGAGGGGGGTCTTGGGTCAGGTATAAAAGCACGGTTCTGTTGTCGGTTTTGTAAAGGGGGGTGGGGGACATTGGTGGTCCTGTTTGGGCTCCCAATGGTAGGGGGGGTGGGAGGGCTGCGTCTTTTGGCAGTGTTTATGAGGTTTCTTGCGAAGACCCACATCCGCTGTTTGAGTAGATGTATTTCGTCATAGAGGTCCCTTGTGTTGATGTTTGGATGATGGGCCAGGGAGACGTTGGGGAGGACAGAACATCTCGTGTCGATCTCCCTGTTGGTGTTGTGGATTATATAGGCTGGGGTGTCCTTTCTGGGCAGTAGTGTGGAGATCACGATCCGCGCCTCGGGGAATTCCCTGCTGGCCTTTTCTGCCATTCTGCTCACCGCCCAAGCCGTGCCTTCCTGTAGGGTGCGTAGGTCGTTCGTGCCTGTGTGGATCACAATCCATTTGGGGCTTCCAAGGGATTCTTTGTTCAGGATCTTCATTGCTTGGCCTGTGTTGCTGCACCATTTTTTCAGGACTTGATGGTCTGGGAACAGCCTCTGGGGGTCCAGAAACTTTCCGTTGGAGTCGGTCAGCAGGACCGCCTGAGGGGCTGGTTTTTCAGACTGGGTAACAGTAGTCTGGGTAGGACTCGCCTGGTGGCTGGTTGTTGGCTGGGTTTCTGGGATATGTTGTGTGGCAGGAGCGGGGTTTGGGGCTTTCGGTGTGTCCTCGTTTGGGGGGGTATCTGTCGGTTTTTGTGTTCCTGTGTGTGAGGACTGGGTAGCAGTAGTCTGGGCATGACTCGACTGAGGGCTGGTTGGAGCGGGGTTTGTGGCTTTCGGTGTGTCTTCGTGTGGGGTGGCATCCGGCGGGTTCTGTGTCCTTGTGTGTGTTGTTTTTGTGTCCTCAGGTTTTTGGACCTTAAGAGGTTTGTGTTGCCTGCTGAGCCTTTCTACGGTCTCCTTCATTTTGTTTAGTTGAGTACGGAGTTCTTTGATCTCATTTCTTTGCTCCTCTATGGTCTTTCTCAGCTTGTGGATGGTGGACTCGTGTTCCGTTTTTAGCTGTTTGAATTCCTCCTTCAAATTCTTGGCCAGTGTTTCTCTGTATTCGTTGAAATCAAGTTCTAGTTTGGCCAGATTCTCTTTCATCATTTTGTTTTCGTTGAGAGGTGTGGGGGGGGTGGAGATGTACAGGGAGGTGTTTTCCTCTGCTGGTCTCTCTTCTTCTTCCTCCACTTGGCTCTCCTCATCCTCTGTTCGACTCTCTTTTGCTTCCTGTCCATTGGTCCTCTTTGTGTCTGCCTTAGTTTTCAACTGGGGGAATTCCTTTTCGAAGGTGTCCAGATTTTCCACATTCCCCTGTATCATGATCTTTCTATTTTTGTTGTAGTAGCTTATGGTTAGCAGGGGGTCATCTTTATCTAGGTTTCCATCTTTACATATTTTCAGTCTGCCTCCACTGCCAATACCTTCACTGGAGACGTATGTGTAGTGTTTTTGTAAAGTCTCCTTCCAGGAGGTGACGTATTCGGTGTAGAATATGAGGTTGTTCTTCAGCTTAGTCCCTTTGTGTGTGGTATAGTCCACGTAGAGGATTTCTGGGTTATTTTTTAGTGTTGTGTACTTGTATTTTTCCTTTGCTTTATTTTTTGTGCATTGCTCAGGATATATCATTTCCCTGCTCATTGTAGTCGTTTGTTTTTTGTCTCAGATAGATAACTTTTTTTTTTCTTCTCTTTTTTGTGTCGTGTTCCACCTTAGCCCACTTTTAGGTCCAAAATTGGGAGTTTTTCAGGGGTTCATCTTTGATATAGCTGCTCTTAAAGGTTTATCTTTCTCTTTTTCTCACAGGCTCTTGGTTCGGGTAGTTTATCGTTTCTCTCGGGTTTCTATTCCTTTTCCTCGCGGGTTTGTTGTTCTTTGTTCAGGTTTTTTTTTTTTTTTTTCCAGCTAAATTTAAATAAAATTAAACTTTTTCCGAACTAACTTTAACTAAAATGAAACTTAGGTAGAGTTAGGTAAAACTTATTTCTCCGGCTTTTTCTCTCCAGCTGGTGTTTCCTCTCCTCTCTCTCTCTCTCACGCTCTCTCGCTCCGTCTCTCTCTCTCTAGGTGCAGTTACCTCTCTTTGCTCCTTTTCTCCTTTCAGCCGTTTCCCTTCGTTCAAATTTCGCGCTCTCAGCTCTCAGCTCCCAACGCTCTCTCCGGGCTTCTGCCCTGGCCCCAGCCCCTCGGCTCGGCTGTGCTGTCCCGGCGTTTGTCCGAGTTTCTCCGACCCCGGAGTTTCTCGGGTTTCAGGCCCCGGGCTTGCTCGCTCTCCAGGCCCGACCCGATCCGGCACCCCTATCTCTCCACTCGCCTCTTTGACTGGCTCGGGCCGCTCCTCCCGGTCTGGGTCTACTCCTGTTGCTGCTCGCCCTCCTTCTCTCCGGTGCCTCGCTCGGCCCGGTTCCTCGGGCCTTTCTCCGGCTTCAGGCTCCGTGCTCCGGTTGCTGCTCGGGCTCTGCTCTCTCTCTCTCCCTGTTTTGGAGTTCTCTGTTTCTCTGTCTCTGTGTTTCTGTGTTTCTGTTTCTGTGTTTCTCTGTTTCTCTGTTTCCATGTTTCTCTGTTTCTCTGTTTCTGTGTTTCTGTGTTTCTCTGTTTCTCTGTTTCTCTGTTTCTGTGTTTCTCTGTTTCTCTGTTTCTCTGTTTCTGTGTTTCTCCGTTTCTGTGTTTCTGTGTTTCTGTGTTTCTCCGTTTCCATGTTTCTCTGTTTCTCTGTTTCTGTGTTTCTGTGTTCCTCTGTTTCGCTGTTTCTCCGTTTCCATGTTTCTCTGTTTCTGTGTTCCTGTGTTTCTCTGTTTCTCTGTTTCTGTGTTTCTGTGTTTCTCTGTTTCGCTGTTTCTCTGTTTCTGTGTTTCTGTGTTCCTCCGTTTCTGTGTTTCTCTGTTTCTATGTTTCTCTGTTTCTATGTTTCTCTGTTTCTCCGTTTCGCCGTTTCTGTGTTTCTCTGTTTCTATGTTTCTCTGTTTCTCTGTTTCTGTGTTTCTCTGTTTCTATGTTTCTCTGTTTCTCTGTTTCTCTGTTTCTGTGTTTCTCTGTTTCTCTGTTTCTGTGTTTCTCTGTTTCTCTGTTTCTCTGTTTCTGTGTTTCTCTGTTTCTATGTTTCTCTGTTTCTCTGTTTCTCTGTTTCTGTGTTTCTCTGTTTCTCTGTTTCTGTTTTTCTGTGTTTCTCTGTTTCTCTGTTTCTATGTTTCTCTGTTTCTGTGTTTCTCTGTTTCTATGTTTCTATGTTTCTATGTTTCTCTCTTTCTCTGTTTCTGTGTTTCTCTGTTTCTCTGTTTCTGTTTTTCTCTGTTTCTCTGTTTCTGTGTTTCTGTGTTTCTCTGTTTCGCTGTTTCTCTGTTTCTATGTTTCTCTGTTTCTGTGTTTCTCTGTTATTATGTTTCTCTGTTTCTGTGTTTCTCTGTTTCTGTGTTCCTGTGTTTCTCTGTTTCTCTGTTTCTGTGTTTCTGTGTTTCTCTGTTTCGCTGTTTCTCTGTTTCTGTGTTTCTGTGTTCCTCCGTTTCTGTGTTTCTCTGTTTCTATGTTTCTCTGTTTCTATGTTTCTCTGTTTCTCCGTTTCGCCGTTTCTGTGTTTCTCTGTTTCTGTGTTTCTCTGTTTCTATGTTTCTCTGTTTCTCTGTTTCTCTGTTTCTGTGTTTCTCTGTTTCTCTGTTTCTGTGTTTCTCTGTTTCTCTGTTTCTCTGTTTCTGTGTTTCTCTGTTTCTATGTTTCTCTGTTTCTCTGTTTCTCTGTTTCTGTGTTTCTCTGTTTCTCTGTTTCTGTTTTTCTGTGTTTCTCTGTTTCTCTGTTTCTATGTTTCTCTGTTTCTGTGTTTCTCTGTTTCTATGTTTCTATGTTTCTATGTTTCTCTCTTTCTCTGTTTCTGTGTTTCTCTGTTTCTCTGTTTCTGTTTTTCTCTGTTTCTCTGTTTCTGTGTTTCTGTGTTTCTCTGTTTCGCTGTTTCTCTGTTTCTATGTTTCTCTGTTTCTGTGTTTCTCTGTTATTATGTTTCTCTGTTTCTGTGTTTCTCTGTTTCTGTGTTTCTCTGTTTCCCTGTTTCTCTGTTTCTATGTTTCTCTGTTTCTGTGTTTCTCTGTTATTATGTTTCTCTGTTTCTATGTTTCTCTGTTTCTGTGTTTCTCTGTTATTATGTTTCTCTGTTTCTGTGTTTCTCTGTTTCTGTGTTTCTCTGTTTCCCTGTTTCTCTGTTTCTATGTTTCTCTGTTTCTATGTTTCTCTGTTTCTGTTTTTCTCTGTTTCTGTGTTTCTGTGTTTCTCTGTTTCGCTGTTTCTCTGTTTCTATGTTTCTCTGTTTCTGTGTTTCTCTGTTATTATGTTTCTGTGTTTCTGTGTTTCTATGTTTCTCTGTTTCTCTGTTTCTCTGGTTCTGTGTTTCTCTGTTTCTCTGTTTCTGTGTTTCTCTGTTTCTCTGTTTCTGTGTTTCTCTGTTTCTCTGTTTCTCTGGTTCTGTGTTTCTCTGTTTCTCTGTTTCTGTGTTTCTCTGTTTCTATGTTTCTCTGTTTCTCTGTTTCTCTGTTTCTCTGTTTCTGTGTTTCTCTGTTTCTCTGTTTCTGTTTTTCTGTGTTTCTCTGTTTCTCTGTTTCTATGTTTCTCTGTTTCTGTGTTTCTCTGTTTCTATGTTTCTCTGTTTCTCTGTTTCTCTGTTTCTGTGTTTCTCTGTTTCTCTGTTTCTGTTTTTCTCTGTTTCTCTGTTTCTGTGTTTCTGTGTTTCTCTGTTTCGCTGTTTCTCTGTTTCTATGTTTCTCTGTTTCTGTGTTTCTCTGTTATTATGTTTCTCTGTTTCTGTGTTTCTCTGTTTCTGTGTTTCTCTGTTTCCCTGTTTCTCTGTTTCTATGTTTCTCTGTTTCTATGTTTCTCTGTTTCTGTTTTTCTCTGTTTCTGTGTTTCTGTGTTTCTCTGTTTCGCTGTTTCTATGTTTCTCTGTTTCTGTGTTTCTCTGTTATTATGTTTCTGTGTTTCTCTGTTTCTGTGTTTCTCTGTTTCCCTGTTTCTCTGTTTCTATGTTTCTCTGTTTCTATGTTTCTCTGTTTCTGTTTTTCTCTGTTTCTGTGTTTCTGTGTTTCTCTGTTTCGCTGTTTCTCTGTTTCTCTGTTTCTGTGTTTCTCTGTTTCTCTGTTTCTCTGTTCCTCTGTTTCTCTGTTTCTATGTTTCTGTGTTTCTCTGTTTCTCTGTTTCTCTGTTGCTCCGTTTCTCTGTTTCTATGTTTCTGTGTTTCTGTGTTTCTCTGTTACTCTGTTTCTCTGGTTCTATGTTTCTCTGTTTCTCTGGTTCTATGTTTCTCTGGTTCTCTGTTTCTGTGTTTCTCTGTTTCTATGTTTCTCTGTTACTCTGTTTCTCTGTTTCTGTGTTTCTCTGTTACTCTGTTTCTGTGTTTCTCTGTTTCTCTGTTTCTCTGTTTCTATGTTTCTCTGTTACTCTGTTTCTCTGTTTCTGTGTTTCTGTGTTTCTCTGTTTCTCTGTTTCTCTGTTTCTATGTTTCTCTGTTTCTCTGTTTCTGTGTTTCTCTGTTTCTATGTTTCTCTGTTTCTGTGTTTCTGTGTTTCTCTGTTTCTGTTATTCTCTGTTTCTCTGTTTCTATGTTTCTCTGTTTCTCTGTTTCTCTGTTTCTATGTTTCTCTGTTTCTGTTTTTCTCTGTTTCTGTGTTTCTGTGTTTCTGAGTTTCGCTGTTTCTCTGTTTCGATGTTTCTCTGTTTCTGTGTTTCTCTCTTTCTCTGTTTCTCTGTTTCTCTGTTTCTGTTTTTCTGTGTTTCTCTGTTTCCCTGTTTCTCTGTTACTCTGTTTCTCTGTTTCTGTGTTTCTGTGTTTCTCTGTTTCTATGTTTCTATGTTTCTCTGTTTCTCTGTTTCTGTGTTTCTCTGTTTCTATGTTTCTCTGTTTCTGTGTTTCTGTGTTTCTCTGTTTCTGTTATTCTCTGTTTCTCTGTTTCTATGTTTCTCTGTTTCTCTGTTTCTCTGTTTCTATGTTTCTCTGTTTCTATGTTTCTCTGTTTCTGTTTTTCTCTGTTTCTGTGTTTCTGTGTTTCTGAGTTTCGCTGTTTCTCTGTTTCTATGTTTCTCTGTTTCTGTGTTTCTCTCTTTCTCTGTTTCTCTGTTTCTCTGTTTCTGTTTTTCTGTGTTTCTCTGTTTCCCTGTTTCTCTGTTTCTATGTTTCTCTGTTTCTATGTTTCTCTGTTTCTGTTTTTCTCTGTTTCTGTGTTTCGCTGTTTCTCTGTTTCTATGTTTCTCTGTTTCTGTGTTTCTCTCTTTCTCTGTTTCTCTGTTTCTCTGTTGCTCTGTTTCTCTGTTTCTGTATTTCTATGTTTCTCTGTTTCTCTGTTTCTCTGGTTCTGTGTGTTGTGTATGTAACCGTTTACCTTTAAGGGAACTATAGAATGTAACCGTTCGCCTTTAAGAGCACTACTTTAGGGTGGCACTATCTATTGGCTCATGTATACTGTAATACCGATAGTGACCACACCAGTATATAAGGGTTGTGATACGTTAACTAGGGCAGAATCGCCCGAGCCTCTGAATAGTAAAGACGTGTTTTATTTTGTTAACAGTGGAGTCTGTGATTATTTATAATACAACCCACAGACTTAACACTGTGTTTCTCTGTTTCTCTGTTTCTCTGTTTCTGTGTTTCTCTGTTTCTCTGTTTCTGTGTTTCTATGTTTCTCTGTTTCTCTGTTGCTCCGTTTCTGTGTTTCTATGTTTCTCTGTTCCTCTGTTTCTCTGGTACTATGTTTCTCTGTTTCTCTGTTTCTGTGTTTCTCTGTTTCTCTGTTTCCCTGTTTCCCTGTTTCTGTGTTTCTCTGTTTCTCTGTTCCTCTGTTTCTCTGTTTCTGTGTTTCTCTGTTACTCTGTTTCCCTGTTTCTGTGTTCCTCTGTTTCTCTGTTTCTGTGTTTCTCTGTTACTCTGTTTCTCTGTTCCTCTGTTTCTATGTTTCTCTGTTTCTCTGTTTCTGTGTTTCTCTGTTTCTCTGTTATTATGTTTCTCTGTTTCTGTGTTTCTCTGTTTCTCTGTTTCTCTGTTTCTGTGTTTCTCTGTTTCTCTGTTTCCCTGTTTCTGTGTTTCTCTGTTTCTCTGTTCCTCTGTTTCTCTGTTTCTGTGTTTCTCTGTTTCTCTGTTCCTCTGTTCCTCTGTTTCTCTGTTTCTCTGTTTCTATGTTTCTCTGTTACTCTGTTTCTCTGTTTCTGTGTTTCTGTGTTTCTCTGTTTCTCTGTTATTATGTTTCTCTGTTTCTGTGTTTCTCTGTTTCTCTGTTTCTCTGTTATTATGTTTCTGTGTTTCTCTGTTTCTCTGTTTCTCTGTTTCTGTGTTTCTCTGTTTCTCTGTTTCTGTGTTTCTCTGTTTCTGTGTTTCTCTGTTTCTGTGTTTCTCTGTTTCTGTGTTTCTCTGTTTCTCTGTTTCTCTGTTTCTCTGTTTCTATGTTTCTCTGTTTCTCTGTTTCTCTGTTTCTCTGTTTCTCTGTTTCTGTTTTTCTATGTTTCTCTGTTTCTGTGTTTCTCTGTTTCTGTATTTCTCTGTTTCTCTGTTTCTCTGTTTCTGTTTTTCTGTGTTTCTCTGTTTCTGTGTTCCTGTGTTTCTCTGTTTCTGTGTTTCTGTGTTTCTCTGTTTCTGTGTTCCTGTGTTTCTCTGTTTCTGTGTTTCTGTGTTCCTCTGTTTCGCTGTTTCTCTGTTTCTATGTTTCTCTTTTCTCTGTTTCTATGTTTCTCTGTTTCTCTGTTTCTGTTTCTGTGTTTCTGTGTTTCTGTGTTTCTCTGTTTCTCTGTTTCCATGTTTCTCTGTTTCTCTGTTTCTCTGTTTCTCTGTTTCTGTGTTTCTCTGTTTCTCTGTTTCTCTGTTTCTGTGTTTCTCTGTTTCTGTGTTTCTCTGTTTCTCTGTTTCCATGTTTCTCTGTTTCTCTGTTTCTGTGTTTCTCTGTTTCTCTGTTTCTGTGTTTCTGTGTTTCTGTGTTTCTCTGTTTCTGTGTTTCTCTGTTTCTCTGTTTCTCTGTCTCTGTGTTTCTCTGTTTCTCTGTTTCTGTGTTTCTCTGTTTCTCTGTTTCTCTGTTTCTGTGTTTCTCTGTTTCTGTGTTTCTGTGTTTCTCTGTTTCTCTGTTTCTGTGTTTCTCTGTTTCTCTGTTTCTCTGTCTCTGTGTTTCTCTGTTTCTGTGTTTCTCTGTTTCTCTGTTTCTGTGTTTCTCTGTTTCTATGTTTCTCTGTATTTCTCTGTTTCTCTGTTTCTGTGTTTCTCTGTTTCTCTGTTTCTCTGTTTCTGTGTTTCTCTGTTTCTGTGTTTCTGTGTTTCTCTGTTTCTCTGTTTCTCTGTTTCTATATTTCTCCGTTTCTCCGTTTCTGTGTTCCTGTGTTTCTCTGTTTCTCTGTTTCTGTGTTTCTGTGTTCCTCTGTTTCGCTGTTTCTCTGTTTCTATGTTTCTCTTTTCTCTGTTTCTATGTTTCTCTGTTTCTCTGTTTCTGTGTTTCTCTGTTTCTCTGTTTCTGTGTTTCTCTGTTTCTGTGTTTCTGTGTTTCTCTGTTTCTCTGTTTCTCTGTTTCTATATTTCTCCGTTTCTCCGTTTCTGTGTTCCTGTGTTTCTCTGTTTCTCTGTTTCTGTGTTTCTATGTTTCTCTGTTTCTCTGTTGCTCCGTTTCTGTGTTTCTATGTTTCTCTGTTCCTCTGTTTCTCTGGTACTATGTTTCTCTGTTTCTCTGTTTCTGTGTTTCTCTGTTTCTCTGTTTCCCTGTTTCCCTGTTTCTGTGTTTCTCTGTTTCTCTGTTCCTCTGTTTCTCTGTTTCTGTGTTTCTCTGTTACTCTGTTTCCCTGTTTCTGTGTTCCTCTGTTTCTCTGTTTCTGTGTTTCTCTGTTACTCTGTTTCTCTGTTCCTCTGTTTCTATGTTTCTCTGTTTCTCTGTTTCTGTGTTTCTCTGTTTCTCTGTTATTATGTTTCTCTGTTTCTGTGTTTCTCTGTTTCTCTGTTTCTCTGTTTCTGTGTTTCTCTGTTTCTCTGTTTCCCTGTTTCTGTGTTTCTCTGTTTCTCTGTTCCTCTGTTTCTCTGTTTCTGTGTTTCTCTGTTTCTCTGTTCCTCTGTTCCTCTGTTTCTCTGTTTCTCTGTTTCTATGTTTCTCTGTTACTCTGTTTCTCTGTTTCTGTGTTTCTGTGTTTCTCTGTTTCTCTGTTATTATGTTTCTCTGTTTCTGTGTTTCTCTGTTTCTCTGTTTCTCTGTTATTATGTTTCTGTGTTTCTGTGTTTCTCTGTTTCTCTGTTTCTGTGTTTCTCTGTTTCTCTGTTTCTGTGTTTCTCTGTTTCTGTGTTTCTCTGTTTCTGTGTTTCTCTGTTTCTGTGTTTCTCTGTTTCTCTGTTTCTCTGTTTCTCTGTTTCTATGTTTCTCTGTTTCTCTGTTTCTCTGTTTCTCTGTTTCTGTTTTTCTATGTTTCTCTGTTTCTGTGTTTCTCTGTTTCTGTATTTCTCTGTTTCTCTGTTTCTCTGTTTCTGTTTTTCTGTGTTTCTCTGTTTCTGTGTTCCTGTGTTTCTCTGTTTCTGTGTTTCTGTGTTTCTCTGTTTCTGTGTTCCTGTGTTTCTCTGTTTCTGTGTTTCTGTGTTCCTCTGTTTCGCTGTTTCTCTGTTTCTATGTTTCTCTTTTCTCTGTTTCTATGTTTCTCTGTTTCTCTGTTTCTGTTTCTGTGTTTCTGTGTTTCTGTGTTTCTCTGTTTCTCTGTTTCCATGTTTCTCTGTTTCTCTGTTTCTCTGTTTCTCTGTTTCTGTGTTTCTCTGTTTCTCTGTTTCTCTGTTTCTGTGTTTCTCTGTTATTATGTTTCTCTGTTTCTGTGTTTCTCTGTTTCTGTGTTTCTCTGTTTCCCTGTTTCTCTGTTTCTATGTTTCTCTGTTTCTATGTTTCTCTGTTTCTGTTTTTCTCTGTTTCTGTGTTTCTGTGTTTCTCTGTTTCGCTGTTTCTCTGTTTCTATGTTTCTCTGTTTCTGTGTTTCTCTGTTATTATGTTTCTGTGTTTCTGTGTTTCTATGTTTCTCTGTTTCTCTGTTTCTCTGGTTCTGTGTTTCTCTGTTTCTCTGTTTCTGTGTTTCTCTGTTTCTCTGTTTCTGTGTTTCTCTGTTTCTCTGTTTCTCTGGTTCTGTGTTTCTCTGTTTCTCTGTTTCTGTGTTTCTCTGTTTCTATGTTTCTCTGTTTCTCTGTTTCTCTGTTTCTCTGTTTCTGTGTTTCTCTGTTTCTCTGTTTCTGTTTTTCTGTGTTTCTCTGTTTCTCTGTTTCTATGTTTCTCTGTTTCTGTGTTTCTCTGTTTCTATGTTTCTCTGTTTCTCTGTTTCTCTGTTTCTGTGTTTCTCTGTTTCTCTGTTTCTGTTTTTCTCTGTTTCTCTGTTTCTGTGTTTCTGTGTTTCTCTGTTTCGCTGTTTCTCTGTTTCTATGTTTCTCTGTTTCTGTGTTTCTCTGTTATTATGTTTCTCTGTTTCTGTGTTTCTCTGTTTCTGTGTTTCTCTGTTTCCCTGTTTCTCTGTTTCTATGTTTCTCTGTTTCTATGTTTCTCTGTTTCTGTTTTTCTCTGTTTCTGTGTTTCTCTGTTTCGCTGTTTCGCTGTTTCTATGTTTCTCTGTTTCTGTGTTTCTCTGTTATTATGTTTCTGTGTTTCTCTGTTTCTGTGTTTCTCTGTTTCCCTGTTTCTCTGTTTCTATGTTTCTCTGTTTCTATGTTTCTCTGTTTCTGTTTTTCTCTGTTTCTGTGTTTCTGTGTTTCTCTGTTTCGCTGTTTCTCTGTTTCTCTGTTTCTGTGTTTCTCTGTTTCTCTGTTTCTCTGTTCCTCTGTTTCTCTGTTTCTATGTTTCTGTGTTTCTCTGTTTCTCTGTTTCTCTGTTGCTCCGTTTCTCTGTTTCTATGTTTCTGTGTTTCTGTGTTTCTCTGTTACTCTGTTTCTCTGGTTCTATGTTTCTCTGTTTCTCTGGTTCTATGTTTCTCTGGTTCTCTGTTTCTGTGTTTCTCTGTTTCTATGTTTCTCTGTTACTCTGTTTCTCTGTTTCTGTGTTTCTCTGTTACTCTGTTTCTGTGTTTCTCTGTTTCTCTGTTTCTCTGTTTCTATGTTTCTCTGTTACTCTGTTTCTCTGTTTCTGTGTTTCTGTGTTTCTCTGTTTCTCTGTTTCTCTGTTTCTATGTTTCTCTGTTTCTCTGTTTCTGTGTTTCTCTGTTTCTATGTTTCTCTGTTTCTGTGTTTCTGTGTTTCTCTGTTTCTGTTATTCTCTGTTTCTCTGTTTCTATGTTTCTCTGTTTCTCTGTTTCTCTGTTTCTATGTTTCTCTGTTTCTGTTTCTGTGTTTCTGTGTTTCTGAGTTTCGCTGTTTCCCTGTTTCTGTGTTTCTCTGTTTCTATGTTTCTCTGTTTCTGTGTTTCTGTGTTTCTCTGT
Source organism: Somniosus microcephalus (assembly GCF_052327205.1). NCBI lineage: Eukaryota > Metazoa > Chordata > Chondrichthyes > Squaliformes > Somniosidae > Somniosus > Somniosus microcephalus. The sequence continues at coordinate 45,267 of NW_028225928.1, forward strand.
TTCTGTTATTCTCTGTTTCTCTGTTTCTCTGTTTCTCTGTTTCTCTGTTTCTGTGTTTCTCTCTTTCTCTGTTTCTCTGTTTCTCTGTTTCTGTTTTTCTGTGTTTCTCTGTTTCCCTGTTTCTCTGTTACTCTGTTTCTCTGTTTCTGTGTTTCTGTGTTTCTCTGTTTCTATGTTTCTATGTTTCTCTGTTTCTCTGTTTCTGTGTTTCTCTGTTTCTATGTTTCTCTGTTTCTGTGTTTCTGTGTTTCTCTGTTTCTGTTATTCTCTGTTTCTCTGTTTCTATGTTTCTCTGTTTCTCTGTTTCTCTGTTTCTATGTTTCTCTGTTTCTATGTTTCTCTGTTTCTGTTTTTCTCTGTTTCTGTGTTTCTGTGTTTCTGAGTTTCGCTGTTTCTCTGTTTCTATGTTTCTCTGTTTCTGTGTTTCTCTCTTTCTCTGTTTCTCTGTTTCTCTGTTTCTGTTTTTCTGTGTTTCTCTGTTTCCCTGTTTCTCTGTTTCTATGTTTCTCTGTTTCTATGTTTCTCTGTTTCTGTTTTTCTCTGTTTCTGTGTTTCGCTGTTTCTCTGTTTCTATGTTTCTCTGTTTCTGTGTTTCTCTCTTTCTCTGTTTCTCTGTTTCTCTGTTGCTCTGTTTCTCTGTTTCTGTATTTCTATGTTTCTCTGTTTCTCTGTTTCTCTGGTTCTGTGTGTTGTGTATGTAACCGTTTACCTTTAAGGGAACTATAGAATGTAACCGTTCGCCTTTAAGAGCACTACTTTAGGGTGGCACTATCTATTGGCTCATGTATACTGTAATACCGATAGTGACCACACCAGTATATAAGGGTTGTGATACGTTAACTAGGGCAGAATCGCCCGAGCCTCTGAATAGTAAAGACGTGTTTTATTTTGTTAACAGTGGAGTCTGTGATTATTTATAATACAACCCACAGACTTAACACTGTGTTTCTCTGTTTCTCTGTTTCTGTGTTTCTCTGTTTCTCTGTTTCTGTGTTTCTATGTTTCTCTGTTTCTCTGTTGCTCCGTTTCTGTGTTTCTATGTTTCTCTGTTCCTCTGTTTCTCTGGTACTATGTTTCTCTGTTTCTCTGTTTCTGTGTTTCTCTGTTTCTCTGTTTCCCTGTTTCCCTGTTTCCCTGTTTCTGTGTTTCTCTGTTTCTCTGTTCCTCTGTTTCTCTGTTTCTGTGTTTCTCTGTTACTCTGTTTCCCTGTTTCTGTGTTCCTCTGTTTCTCTGTTTCTGTGTTTCTCTGTTACTCTGTTTCTCTGTTCCTCTGTTTCTATGTTTCTCTGTTTCTCTGTTTCTGTGTTTCTCTGTTTCTCTGTTATTATGTTTCTCTGTTTCTGTGTTTCTCTGTTTCTCTGTTTCTCTGTTTCTGTGTTTCTCTGTTTCTCTGTTTCCCTGTTTCTGTGTTTCTCTGTTTCTCTGTTCCTCTGTTTCTCTGTTTCTGTGTTTCTCTGTTTCTCTGTTCCTCTGTTCCTCTGTTTCTCTGTTTCTCTGTTTCTATGTTTCTCTGTTACTCTGTTTCTCTGTTTCTGTGTTTCTGTGTTTCTCTGTTTCTCTGTTATTATGTTTCTCTGTTTCTGTGTTTCTCTGTTTCTCTGTTTCTCTGTTATTATGTTTCTGTGTTTCTCTGTTTCTCTGTTTCTCTGTTTCTGTGTTTCTCTGTTTCTCTGTTTCTGTGTTTCTCTGTTTCTGTGTTTCTCTGTTTCTGTGTTTCTCTGTTTCTGTGTTTCTCTGTTTCTCTGTTTCTCTGTTTCTCTGTTTCTATGTTTCTCTGTTTCTCTGTTTCTCTGTTTCTCTGTTTCTCTGTTTCTGTTTTTCTATGTTTCTCTGTTTCTGTGTTTCTCTGTTTCTGTATTTCTCTGTTTCTCTGTTTCTCTGTTTCTGTTTTTCTGTGTTTCTCTGTTTCTGTGTTCCTGTGTTTCTCTGTTTCTGTGTTTCTGTGTTTCTCTGTTTCTGTGTTCCTGTGTTTCTCTGTTTCTGTGTTTCTGTGTTCCTCTGTTTCGCTGTTTCTCTGTTTCTATGTTTCTCTTTTCTCTGTTTCTATGTTTCTCTGTTTCTCTGTTTCTGTTTCTGTGTTTCTGTGTTTCTGTGTTTCTCTGTTTCTCTGTTTCCATGTTTCTCTGTTTCTCTGTTTCTCTGTTTCTCTGTTTCTGTGTTTCTCTGTTTCTCTGTTTCTCTGTTTCTGTGTTTCTCTGTTTCTGTGTTTCTCTGTTTCTCTGTTTCCATGTTTCTCTGTTTCTCTGTTTCTGTGTTTCTCTGTTTCTCTGTTTCTGTGTTTCTGTGTTTCTGTGTTTCTCTGTTTCTGTGTTTCTCTGTTTCTCTGTTTCTCTGTCTCTGTGTTTCTCTGTTTCTCTGTTTCTGTGTTTCTCTGTTTCTCTGTTTCTCTGTTTCTGTGTTTCTCTGTTTCTGTGTTTCTGTGTTTCTCTGTTTCTCTGTTTCTGTGTTTCTCTGTTTCTCTGTTTCTCTGTCTCTGTGTTTCTCTGTTTCTGTGTTTCTCTGTTTCTCTGTTTCTGTGTTTCTCTGTTTCTATGTTTCTCTGTATTTCTCTGTTTCTCTGTTTCTGTGTTTCTCTGTTTCTCTGTTTCTCTGTTTCTGTGTTTCTCTGTTTCTGTGTTTCTGTGTTTCTCTGTTTCTCTGTTTCTCTGTTTCTATATTTCTCCGTTTCTCCGTTTCTGTGTTCCTGTGTTTCTCTGTTTCTCTGTTTCTGTGTTTCTGTGTTCCTCTGTTTCGCTGTTTCTCTGTTTCTATGTTTCTCTTTTCTCTGTTTCTATGTTTCTCTGTTTCTCTGTTTCTGTGTTTCTCTGTTTCTCTGTTTCTGTGTTTCTCTGTTTCTGTGTTTCTGTGTTTCTCTGTTTCTCTGTTTCTCTGTTTCTATATTTCTCCGTTTCTCCGTTTCTGTGTTCCTGTGTTTCTCTGTTTCTCTGTTTCTGTGTTTCTATGTTTCTCTGTTTCTCTGTTGCTCCGTTTCTGTGTTTCTATGTTTCTCTGTTCCTCTGTTTCTCTGGTACTATGTTTCTCTGTTTCTCTGTTTCTGTGTTTCTCTGTTTCTCTGTTTCCCTGTTTCCCTGTTTCTGTGTTTCTCTGTTTCTCTGTTCCTCTGTTTCTCTGTTTCTGTGTTTCTCTGTTACTCTGTTTCCCTGTTTCTGTGTTCCTCTGTTTCTCTGTTTCTGTGTTTCTCTGTTACTCTGTTTCTCTGTTCCTCTGTTTCTATGTTTCTCTGTTTCTCTGTTTCTGTGTTTCTCTGTTTCTCTGTTATTATGTTTCTCTGTTTCTGTGTTTCTCTGTTTCTCTGTTTCTCTGTTTCTGTGTTTCTCTGTTTCTCTGTTTCCCTGTTTCTGTGTTTCTCTGTTTCTCTGTTCCTCTGTTTCTCTGTTTCTGTGTTTCTCTGTTTCTCTGTTCCTCTGTTCCTCTGTTTCTCTGTTTCTCTGTTTCTATGTTTCTCTGTTACTCTGTTTCTCTGTTTCTGTGTTTCTGTGTTTCTCTGTTTCTCTGTTATTATGTTTCTCTGTTTCTGTGTTTCTCTGTTTCTCTGTTTCTCTGTTATTATGTTTCTGTGTTTCTCTGTTTCTCTGTTTCTCTGTTTCTGTGTTTCTCTGTTTCTCTGTTTCTGTGTTTCTCTGTTTCTGTGTTTCTCTGTTTCTGTGTTTCTCTGTTTCTGTGTTTCTCTGTTTCTCTGTTTCTCTGTTTCTCTGTTTCTATGTTTCTCTGTTTCTCTGTTTCTCTGTTTCTCTGTTTCTGTTTTTCTATGTTTCTCTGTTTCTGTGTTTCTCTGTTTCTGTATTTCTCTGTTTCTCTGTTTCTCTGTTTCTGTTTTTCTGTGTTTCTCTGTTTCTGTGTTCCTGTGTTTCTCTGTTTCTGTGTTTCTGTGTTTCTCTGTTTCTGTGTTCCTGTGTTTCTCTGTTTCTGTGTTTCTGTGTTCCTCTGTTTCGCTGTTTCTCTGTTTCTATGTTTCTCTTTTCTCTGTTTCTATGTTTCTCTGTTTCTCTGTTTCTGTTTCTGTGTTTCTGTGTTTCTGTGTTTCTCTGTTTCTCTGTTTCCATGTTTCTCTGTTTCTCTGTTTCTCTGTTTCTCTGTTTCTGTGTTTCTCTGTTTCTCTGTTTCTCTGTTTCTGTGTTTCTCTGTTTCTGTGTTTCTCTGTTTCTCTGTTTCCATGTTTCTCTGTTTCTCTGTTTCTGTGTTTCTCTGTTTCTCTGTTTCTGTGTTTCTGTGTTTCTGTGTTTCTCTGTTTCTGTGTTTCTCTGTTTCTCTGTTTCTCTGTCTCTGTGTTTCTCTGTTTCTCTGTTTCTGTGTTTCTCTGTTTCTCTGTTTCTCTGTTTCTGTGTTTCTCTGTTTCTGTGTTTCTGTGTTTCTCTGTTTCTCTGTTTCTGTGTTTCTCTGTTTCTCTGTTTCTCTGTCTCTGTGTTTCTCTGTTTCTGTGTTTCTCTGTTTCTCTGTTTCTGTGTTTCTCTGTTTCTATGTTTCTCTGTATTTCTCTGTTTCTCTGTTTCTGTGTTTCTCTGTTTCTCTGTTTCTCTGTTTCTGTGTTTCTCTGTTTCTGTGTTTCTGTGTTTCTCTGTTTCTCTGTTTCTCTGTTTCTATATTTCTCCGTTTCTCCGTTTCTGTGTTCCTGTGTTTCTCTGTTTCTCTGTTTCTGTGTTTCTGTGTTCCTCTGTTTCGCTGTTTCTCTGTTTCTATGTTTCTCTTTTCTCTGTTTCTATGTTTCTCTGTTTCTCTGTTTCTGTGTTTCTCTGTTTCTCTGTTTCTCTGTCTCTGTGTTTCTCTGTTTCTCTGTTTCTGTGTTTCTCTGTTTCTCTGTTTCTGTGTTTCTCTGTTTCTGTGTTTCTGTGTTTCTCTGTTTCTCTGTTTCTGTGTTTCTCTGTTTCTCTGTTTCTCTGTCTCTGTGTTTCTCTGTTTCTGTGTTTCTCTGTTTCTCTGTTTCTGTGTTTCTCTGTTTCTCTGTTTCTCTGTCTCTGTGTTTCTCTGTTTCTCTGTTTCTGTGTTTCTGTGTTCCTCTGTTTCGCTGTTTCTCTGTTTCTATGTTTCTCTTTTCTCTGTTTCTATGTTTCTCTGTTTCTCTGTTTCTGTGTTTCTCTGTTTCTCTGTTTCTCTGTCTCTGTGTTTCTCTGTTTCTCTGTTTCTGTGTTTCTCTGTTTCTCTGTTTCTCTGTTTCTGTGTTTCTCTGTTTCTGTGTTTCTGTGTTTCTCTGTTTCTCTGTTTCTGTGTTTCTCTGTTTCTCTGTTTCTCTGTCTCTGTGTTTCTCTGTTTCTGTGTTTCTCTGTTTCTCTGTTTCTGTGTTTCTCTGTTTCTCTGTTTCTCTGTCTCTGTGTTTCTCTGTTTCTCTGTTTCTGTGTTTCTCTGTTTCTCTGTTTCTCTGTTTCTGTGTTTCTCTGTTTCTGTGTTTCTGTGTTTCTCTGTTTCTCTGTTTCTCTGTTTCTATGTTTCTCCGTTTCTCCGTTTCTGTGTTCCTGTGTTTCTCTGTTTCTCTGTTTCTGTGTTTCTGTGTTCCTCTGTTTCGCTGTTTCTCTGTTTCTATGTTTCTCTTTTCTCTGTTTCTATGTTTCTCTGTTGCTCTGTTTCTGTGTTTCTCTGTTTCTCCGTTTCTCCGTTTCTGTGTTTCTCTGTTTCTCTGTTTCTGTGTTTCTATGTTTCTCTGTTTCTCTGTTTCTGTGTTTCTCTGTTTCTCTGTTTCTCTGTTTCTATGTTTCTCTGTTTCTCTGTTTCTCTGTTTCTATGTTTCGCTGTTTCTCTGTTTCTCTGTTTCTGTTTTTCTCTGTTTCTGTTTTTCTCTGTTTCTCTGTTTCTGTTTTTCTCTGTTTCTCTGTTTCTGTGTTTCTCTGTTTCTGTTTTTCTCTGTTTCTGTGTTTCTGTGTTTCTCTGTTTCGCTGTTTCTCTGTTTCTATGTTTCTCTGTTTCTGTGTTTCTCTGTTATTATGTTTCTCTGTTTCTGTGTTTCTCTGTTTCTCTGTTTCTCTGTTTCTCTGTTGCTCTGTTTCTGTGTTTCTGTGTTTCTATGTTTCTCTGTTTCTCTGTTTCTCTGGTTCTCTGTTTCTCTGTTTCTCTGTTTCTGTGTTTCTCTGTTTCTCTGTTTCTGTGTTTCTCTGTTTCTCTGTTCCTCTGTTTCTCTGTTTCGATGTTTCTCTGTTTCTCTGTTTCTGTGTTTCTCTGTTTCTCTGTTTCTCTGTTTCTGTGTTTCTGTGTTTCTCTGTTATTATGTTTCTCTGTTTCTCTGTTTCTCTGTTTCTCTGTTGCTCCGTTTCTGTGTTTCTGTGTTTCTCTGTTTCTCTGTTTCTCTGGTTCTATGTTTCTCTGTTTCTCTGTTTCTCTGTTTCTGTGTTTCTCTGTTTCTCTGTTTCTATGTTTCTCTGTTACTCTGTTCCTCTGTTACTCTGTTTCTCTGTTTCTGTGTTTCTCTGTTTCTCTGTTTCTGTGTTTCTGTGTTTCTCTGTTTCTGTGTTTCTCTGTTTCTGTTTTTCTCTGTTTCTCTGTTTCTGTGTTTCTGTGTTTCTCTGTTTCTGTGTTTCTCTGTTTCTCTGTTTCTGTGTTTCTCTGTTTCTCTGTTTCTGTGTTTCTGTGTTCCTCTGTTTCTGTGTTTCTCTGTTTCTATGTTTCTCTGTTTCTCTGTTTCTGTGTTTCTGTGTTTCTCTGTTTCTCTGTTTCTGTGTTTCTCTGTTTCTCTATTTCTGTTTTTCTCTGTTTCTCTGTTTCTATGTTTCTCTGTTTCTGTGTTTCTATGTTTCTCTGTTTCTATGTTTCTCTGTTTCTCTCTTTCTCTGTTTCTGTGTTTCTCTCTTTCTCTGTTTCTATGTTTCTCTGTTTCTCTCTTTCTCTGTTTCTGTGTTTCTCTCTTTCTCTGTTTCCGTGTTTCTCTCTTTCTCTGTTTCTCTGTTTCTGTGTTTCTCTGTTTCTATGTTTCTCTGTTTCTCTGTTTCTGTGTTTCTGTGTTTCTCTGTTTCTCTGTTTCTCTGTTTCTCTCTTTCTCTGTTTCTGTGTTTCTCTCTTTCTCTGTTTCTCTGTTTCTCTGTTTCTATGTTTCTCTGTTTCTCTGTTTCTCTGTTTCTGTGTTTCTGTGTTTCTCTGTTTCTGTTTCTCTGTTTCTGTGTTTCTGTGTTTCTCTGTTTCTATGTTTCTCTGTTTCTCTGTTTCTGTGTTTCTCTGTTTCTATGTTTCTCTGTTACTCTGTTACTCTGTTTCTGTGTTTCTCTGTTTCTGTGTTTCTCTGTTTCTGTATTTCTGTGTTTCTGTGTTTCTCTGTTTCTGTGTTTCTCTGTTTCTCTGTTTCTCTGTTTCTGTGTTTCTGTGTTTCTCTGTTTCTGTGTTTCTCTGTTTCTGTGTTTCTCTGTTTCCCTGTTTCACTGTTTCTGTGTTTCTCTCTTTCTCTGTTTCTCTGTTTCTGTGTTTCTCTGTTTCTATGTTTCTCTGTTTCTCTGTTTCTGTGTTTCTCTGTTTCTCTGTTTCTGTGTTTCTCTGTTTCTCTGTTTCTGTTTTTCTCTGTTTCTCTGTTTCTGTGTTTCTGTGTTTCTCTGTTTCTATGTTTCTCTGTTTCTGTGTTTCTATGTTTCTCTGTTTCTATGTTTCTCTGTTTCTCTGTTTCTGTGTTTCTCTCTTTCTCTGTTTCTCTGTTTCTGTGTTTCTATGTTTCTCTGTTTCTGTGTTTCTCTGTTTCTGTGTTTCTGTGTATCTCTGTTTCTCTGTTTCTGTATTTCTCTGTTTCTCTATTTCTGTGTTTCTCTGTTTCTCTGTTTCTGTGTTTCTCTGTTTCTATGTTTCTCTGTTTCTCTGTTTCTGTGTTTCTCTGTTTCTGTGTTTCTGTGTTTCTCTGTTTCTCTGTTTCTGTGTTTCTCTGTTTCTGTGTTTCTCTGTTTCTCTGTTTCTGTGTTTCTGTGTTTCTCTGTTTCTGTGTTTCTCTGTTTCTGTGCTTTTCTGTTTCTGTGTTTCTCTGTTTCTCTGTTTCTGTGTTTCTCTGTTTCTGTGTTTCTCTATTTCTGAGTTTCTCTGTTTCTCTGTTTCTGTGTTTCTCTGTTTCTCTGTTTCTCTTCTTCTGTGTTTCTATGTTTCTCTGTTTCTCTGTTTCTCTGTTGCTGTGTTTCTCTGTTTCTCTGTTTCTGTGTTTCTCTGTTTCTCTGTTTCTCTGTTTCTGTGTTTCTCTGTTTCTATGTTTCTCTGTTTCTCTGTTTCTCTGTTTCTGTGTTTCTCTGTTTCTCTGTTTCCATGTTTCTCTGTTTCTATGTTTCTCTGTTTCTGTGTTTCTCTGTTTCTCTGTTTCTGTGTTTCTGTGTTTCTCTGTTTCTGTGTTTCTCTGTTTCTCTGTTTCTCTGTTTCTGTGTTTCTCTGTTTCTCTGTTTCTGTGTTTCTCTGTTTCTGTGTTTCTGTGTTTCTCTGTTTCTCTGTTTCTCTGTTTCTATGTTTCTCCGTTTCTCCGTTTCTGTGTTCCTGTGTTTCTCTGTTTCTCTGTTTCTGTGTTTCTGTGTTCCTCTGTTTCGCTGTTTCTCTGTTTCTATGTTTCTCTTTTCTCTGTTTCTATGTTTCTCTGTTGCTCTGTTTCTGTGTTTCTCTGTTTCTCCGTTTCTCCGTTTCTGTGTTTCTGTGTTTCTCTGTTTCTCCGTTTCTCCGTTTCTCTGTTTCTATGTTTCTCTGTTTCTCTGTTTCTGTGTTTCTCTGTTTCTGTTTTTCTGTGTTTCTCTGTTTCTCTGTTTCTCTGTTTCTATGTTTCTCTGTTTCTCTGTTTCTCTGTTTCTCTGTTTCTGTTTTTCTCTGTTTCTCTGTTTCTGTTTTTCTCTGTTTCTCTGTTTCTGTTTTTCTCTGTTTCTCTGTTTCTGTGTTTCTCTGTTTCTGTTTTTCTCTGTTTCTGTGTTTCTGTGTTTCTCTGTTTCGCTGTTTCTCTGTTTCTATGTTTCTCTGTTTCTGTGTTTCTCTGTTTCTGTGTTTCTCTGTTTCTCTGTTGCTCTGTTTCTCTGTTGCTCTGTTTCTGTGTTTCTCTGTTTCTCTGTTTCTGTGTTTCTCTGTTTCTCTGTTTCTGTGTTTCTCTGTTCCTCTGTTTCTCTGTTTCGATGTTTCTCTGTTTCTCTGTTTCTGTGTTTCTCTGTTTCTCTGTTTCTGTGTTTCTGTGTTTCTCTGTTATTATGTTTCTCTGTTTCTCTGTTTCTCTGTTGCTCCGTTTCTGTGTTTCTGTGTTTCTATGTTTCTCTGTTTCTCTGTTTCTCTGGTTCTATGTTTCTCTGTTTCTCTGTTTCTCTGTTTCTGTGTTTCTCTGTTTCTCTGTTTCTATGTTACTCTGTTCCTCTGTTACTCTGTTTCTCTGTTTCTCTGTTTCTGTGTTTCTCTGTTTCTCTGTTTCTGTGTTTCTGTGTTTCTCTGTTTCTGTGTTTCTCTCTTTCTGTTTTTCTCTGTTTCTCTGTTTCTGTGTTTCTGTGTTTCTCTGTTTCTGTGTTTCTCTGTTTCTCTGTTTCTGTGTTTCTCTGTTTCTCTGTTTCTGTGTTTCTGTGTTCCTCTGTTTCTGTGTTTCTCTGTTTCTATGTTTCTCTGTTTCTCTGTTTCTGTGTTTCTCTGTTTCTCTCTTTCTGTGTTTCTCTGTCTCTCTATTTCTGTTTTTCTCTGTTTCTCTGTTTCTATGTTTCTCTGTTTCTGTGTTTCTATGTTTCTCTGTTTCTATGTTTCTCTGTTTCTCTCTTTCTCTGTTTCTGTGTTTCTCTCTTTCTCTGTTTCTATGTTTCTCTGTTTCTCTCTTTCTCTGTTTCTGTGTTTCTCTCTTTCTCTGTTTCTGTGTTTCTCTGTTTCTGTGTTTCTCTCTTTCTCTGTTTCTCTGTTTCTGTGTTTCTCTGTTTCTATGTTTCTCTGTTTCTCTGTTTCTGTGTTTCTGTGTTTCTCTGTTTCTCTCTTTCTCTGTTTCTGTGTTTCTCTCTTTCTCTGTTTCTCTGTTTCTCTGTTTCTATGTTTCTCTGTTTCTCTGTTTCTCTGTTTCTGTGTTTCTCTGTTTCTGTTTCTCTGTTTCTGTGTTTCTGTGTTTCTCTGTTTCTATGTTTCTCTGTTTCTCTGTTTCTGTGTTTCTCTGTTTCTCTGTTACTCTGTTTCTGTGTTTCTCTGTTTCTGTGTTTCTCTGTTTCTGTATTTCTGTGTTTCTGTGTTTCTCTGTTTCTGTGTTTCTCTGTTTCTCTGTTTCTCTGTTTCTGTGTTTCTCTGTTTCTCTGTTTCTGTGTTTCTGTGTTTCTCTGTTTCTGTGTTTCTCTGTTTCTGTGTTTCTCTGTTTCTCTGTTTCACTGTTTCTGTGTTTCTCTCTTTCTCTGTTTCTGTGTTTCTCTGTTTCTATGTTTCTCTGTTTCTCTGTTTCTGTGTTTCTCTGTTTCTCTGTTTCTGTGTTTCTCTGTTTCTCTGTTTCTGTTTTTCTCTGTTTCTCTGTTTCTGTGTTTCTGTGTTTCTCTGTTTCTATGTTTCTCTGTTTCTGTGTTTCTATGTTTCTCTGTTTCTATGTTTCTCTGTTTCTCTGTTTCTGTGTTTCTATGTTTCTCTGTTTCTGTGTTTCTCTGTTTCTGTGTTTCTGTGTTTCTGTGTATCTCTGTTTCTCTGTTTCTGTATTTCTCTGTTTCTCTGTTTCTGTGTTTCTCTGTTTCTCTGTTTCTGTGTTTCTCTGTTTCTGTGTTTCTATGTTTCTCTGTTTCTATGTTTCTCTGTTTCTCTGTTTCTGTGTTTCTCTCTTTCTCTGTTTCTCTGTTTCTGTGTTTCTATGTTTCTCTGTTTCTGTGTTTCTCTGTTTCTGTGTTTCTGTGTTTCTGTGTATCTCTGTTTCTCTGTTTCTGTATTTCTCTGTTTCTCTGTTTCTGTGTTTCTCTGTTTCTCTGTTTCTGTGTTTCTCTGTTTCTCTGTTTCTCTTTTTCTGTGTTTCTGTGTTTCTCTGTTTCTCTGTTTCTGTGTTTCTCTGTTTCTGTGTTTCTCTGTTTCTCTGTTTCTGTGTTTCTGTGTTTCTCTGTTTCTGTTTTTCTCTGTTTCTGTGCTTTTCTGTTTCTGTGTTTCTCTGTTTCTCTGTTTCTGTGTTTCTCTGTTTCTCTGTTTCTCTGTTTCTGTGTTTCTCTATTTCTGTGTTTCTCTGTTTCTCTGTTTCTGTGTTTCTCTGTTTCTCTGTTTCTCTTCTTCTGTGTTTCTATGTTTCTCTGTTTCTCTGTTTCTCTGTTGCTGTGTTTCTCTGTTTCTATGTTTCTCTGTTTCTCTGTTTCTCTGTTTCTGTGTTTCTCTGTTTCTCTGTTTCTCTGTTTCTGTGTTTCTCTGTTTCTATGTTTCTCTGTTTCTCTGTTTCTCTGTTTCTGTGTTTCTCTGTTTCTCTGTTTCCATGTTTCTCTGTTTCTATGTTTCTCTGTTTCTGTGTTTCTCTGTTTCTCTGTTTCTGTGTTTCTGTGTTTCTCTGTTTCTGTGTTTCTCTGTTTCTCTGTTTCTGTGTTTCTCTGTTTCTCTGTTTCTGTGTTTCTGTGTTTCTCTGTTTCTGTGTTTCTCTGTTTCTGTGTTTCTGTGTTTCTCTGTTTCACTGTTTCTGTGTTTCTCTCTTTCTCTGTTTCTGTGTTTCTCTCTTTCTATGTTTCTCTGTTTCTCTGTTTCTGTGTTTCTCTGTTTCTCTGTTTCTGTGTTTCTGTGTTTCTCTGTTTCTCTGTTTCTGTGTTTCTATGTTTCTCTGTTTCTATGTTTCTCTGTTTCTGTGTTTCTCTGTTTCTCTGTTTCTGTGTTTCTCTGTTTCTGTGTTTCTATGTTTCTCTGTTTCTATGTTTCTCTGTTTCTGTGTTGCTCTCTTTCTCTGTTTCTCTGTTTCTGTGTTTCTCTGTTTCTATGTTTCTGTGTTTCTCTGTTTCTATGTTTCTCTGTTTCTCTGTTTCTGTGTTTCTCTGTTTCAGTGTTTCTCTGTTTCTCTGTTTCTGTGTTTCTCTGTTTCTATGTTTCTCTGTTTCTGTGTTTCTCTGTTTCTCTGTTTCTCTGCTTCTATGTTTCTCTGTTTCTGTGTTTCTCTGTTTCTCTGTTTCTGTGTTTCTCTGTTTCAGTGTTTCTCTGTTTCTCTGTTTCTATATTTCTCTGTTTCTCTGTTTCTGTGTTTCTCTGTTTCTCTGTTTCTCTGTTTCTGTGTTTCTCTGTTTCTCTGTTTCTCTGATTCTTTGTTTCTCTGTTTCTGTGTTTCTGTGTTTCTATGTTTCTCTGTTTCTCTGATTCTATGCTTCTCTGTTTCTGTGTTTCTCTGTTTCTCTGTTTCTCTGTTTCTCTGATTCTATGCCTCTCTGTTTCTGTGTTTCTGTGTTTCTTTGTTTCTCTGATTCTATGCTTCTCTGTTTCTGTGTTTCTGTGTTTCTCTGTTTCTCTGTTTCTCTGTTTCTATGTTTTTCCGTTTCAGCGTTTCTCTGTTTCTCTGTTTCTCTGTTTCTGTGTTTCTCTGTTTCTCTGTTTCTGTGTTTCTCTGTTTCTCTGTTTCTCTGTTTCTCTGTTTCTATGTGTCTCCGTTTCTGTGTTTGTCTGTTTCTCTGTTTCTATGTTTCTATGTTTCTCTGTTTCTCTGTTTCTCTGTTTCTCTGTTTCTATGTTTCTGTGTTTCTCTGTTTCTCTGTTTCTATGTGTCTCCGTTTCTGTGTTTGTCTGTTTCTCTGTTTCTCTGTTTCTGTGTTTCTATGTTTCTCTGTTTCTATGTTTCTCTGTTTCTCTCTTTCTCTGTTTCTGTGTTTCTCTCTTTCTCTGTTTCTATGTTTCTCTGTTTCTCTCTTTCTCTGTTTCTGTGTTTCTCTCTTTCTCTGTTTCTGTGTTTCTCTCTTTCTCTGTTTCTCTGTTTCTGTGTTTCTCTGTTTCTATGTTTCTCTGTTTCTCTGTTTCTGTGTTTCTGTGTTTCTCTGTTTCTCTGTTTCTCTGTTTCTCTCTTTCTCTGTTTCTGTGTTTCTCTCTTTCTCTGTTTCTCTGTTTCTCTGTTTCTATGTTTCTCTGTTTCTCTGTTTCTCTGTTTCTGTGTTTCTGTGTTTCTCTGTTTCTGTTTCTCTGTTTCTGTGTTTCTGTGTTTCTCTGTTTCTATGTTTCTCTGTTTCTCTGTTTCTGTGTTTCTCTGTTTCTATGTTTCTCTGTTACTCTGTTACTCTGTTTCTGTGTTTCTCTGTTTCTGTGTTTCTCTGTTTCTGTATTTCTGTGTTTCTGTGTTTCTCTGTTTCTGTGTTTCTCTGTTTCTCTGTTTCTCTGTTTCTCTGTTTCTGTGTTTCTGTGTTTCTCTGTTTCTGTGTTTCTCTGTTTCTGTGTTTCTCTGTTTCCCTGTTTCACTGTTTCTGTGTTTCTCTCTTTCTCTGTTTCTCTGTTTCTGTGTTTCTCTGTTTCTATGTTTCTCTGTTTCTCTGTTTCTGTGTTTCTCTGTTTCTCTGTTTCTGTGTTTCTCTGTTTCTCTGTTTCTGTTTTTCTCTGTTTCTCTGTTTCTGTGTTTCTGTGTTTCTCTGTTTCTATGTTTCTCTGTTTCTGTGTTTCTATGTTTCTCTGTTTCTATGTTTCTCTGTTTCTCTGTTTCTGTGTTTCTCTCTTTCTCTGTTTCTCTGTTTCTGTGTTTCTATGTTTCTCTGTTTCTGTGTTTCTCTGTTTCTGTGTTTCTGTGTATCTCTGTTTCTCTGTTTCTGTATTTCTCTGTTTCTCTATTTCTGTGTTTCTCTGTTTCTCTGTTTCTGTGTTTCTCTGTTTCTCTGTTTCTGTGTTTCTCTGTTTCTGTGTTTCTGTGTTTCTCTGTTTCTCTGTTTCTGTGTTTCTCTGTTTCTGTGTTTCTCTGTTTCTCTGTTTCTGTGTTTCTGTGTTTCTCTGTTTCTGTGTTTCTCTGTTTCTGTGCTTTTCTGTTTCTGTGTTTCTCTGTTTCTCTGTTTCTGTGTTTCTCTGTTTCTGTGTTTCTCTATTTCTGTGTTTCTCTGTTTCTCTGTTTCTGTGTTTCTCTGTTTCTCTGTTTCTCTTCTTCTGTGTTTCTATGTTTCTCTGTTTCTCTGTTTCTCTGTTGCTGTGTTTCTCTGTTTCTCTGTTTCTCTGTTTCTGTGTTTCTCTGTTTCTCTGTTTCTCTGTTTCTGTGTTTCTCTGTTTCTATGTTTCTCTGTTTCTCTGTTTCTCTGTTTCTGTGTTTCTCTGTTTCTCTGTTTCCATGTTTCTCTGTTTCTATGTTTCTCTGTTTCTGTGTTTCTCTGTTTCTCTGTTTCTGTGTTTCTGTGTTTCTCTGTTTCTGTGTTTCTCTGTTTCTCTGTTTCTCTGTTTCTGTGTTTCTGTGTTTCTCTGTTTCTGTGTTTCTCTGTTTCTGTGTTTCTGTGTTTCTCTGTTTCTCTGTTTCTCTGTTTCTATGTTTCTCCGTTTCTCCGTTTCTGTGTTCCTGTGTTTCTCTGTTTCTCTGTTTCTGTGTTTCTGTGTTCCTCTGTTTCGCTGTTTCTCTGTTTCTATGTTTCTCTTTTCTCTGTTTCTATGTTTCTCTGTTGCTCTGTTTCTGTGTTTCTCTGTTTCTCCGTTTCTCCGTTTCTGTGTTTCTCTGTTTCTCTGTTTCTCCGTTTCTCCGTTTCTCCGTTTCTATGTTTCTCTGTTTCTCTGTTTCTGTGTTTCTCTGTTTCTGTTTTTCTGTGTTTCTCTGTTTCTCTGTTTCTCTGTTTCTATGTTTCTCTGTTTCTCTGTTTCTCTGTTTCTGTTTTTCTCTGTTTCTCTGTTTCTGTTTTTCTCTGTTTCTCTGTTTCTGTTTTTCTCTGTTTCTCTGTTTCTGTGTTTCTCTGTTTCTGTTTTTCTCTGTTTCTGTGTTTCTGTGTTTCTCTGTTTCGCTGTTTCTCTGTTTCTATGTTTCTCTGTTTCTGTGTTTCTCTGTTATTATGTTTCTCTGTTTCTGTGTTTCTCTGTTTCTCTGTTTCTCTGTTTCTCTGTTGCTCTGTTTCTGTGTTTCTCTGTTTCTCTGTTTCTGTGTTTCTCTGTTTCTCTGTTTCTGTGTTTCTCTGTTTCTCTGTTCCTCTGTTTCTCTGTTTCGATGTTTCTCTGTTTCTCTGTTTCTCTGTTTCTCTGTTTCTCTGTTATTATGTTTCTCTGTTTCTCTGTTTCTCTGTTGCTCCGTTTCTGTGTTTCTGTGTTTCTATGTTTCTCTGTTTCTCTGTTTCTCTGGTTCTATGTTTCTCTGTTTCTCTGTTTCTCTGTTTCTGTGTTTCTCTGTTTCTCTGTTTCTATGTTTCTCTGTTACTCTGTTCCTCTGTTACTCTGTTTCTCTGTTTCTCTGTTTCTCTGTTTCTGTGTTTCTGTGTTTCTCTGTTTCTGTGTTTCTCTGTTTCTGTTTTTCTCTGTTTCTCTGTTTCTGTGTTTCTGTGTTTCTCTGTTTCTGTGTTTCTCTGTTTCTCTGTTTCTGTGTTTCTCTGTTTCTCTGTTTCTGTGTTTCTGTGTTCCTCTGTTTCTGTGTTTCTCTGTTTCTATGTTTCTCTGTTTCTCTGTTTCTGTGTTTCTCTGTTTCTCTCTTTCTGTGTTTCTCTGTCTCTCTATTTCTGTTTTTCTCTGTTTCTCTGTTTCTATGTTTCTCTGTTTCTGTGTTTCTATGTTTCTCTGTTTCTATGTTTCTCTGTTTCTCTCTTTCTCTGTTTCTGTGTTTCTCTCTTTCTCTGTTTCTATGTTTCTCTGTTTCTCTCTTTCTCTGTTTCTGTGTTTCTCTCTTTCTCTGTTTCTGTGTTTCTCTGTTTCTGTGTTTCTCTCTTTCTCTGTTTCTCTGTTTCTGTGTTTCTCTGTTTCTATGTTTCTCTGTTTCTCTGTTTCTGTGTTTCTGTGTTTCTGTGTTTCTCTGTTTCTCTCTTTCTCTGTTTCTGTGTTTCTCTCTTTCTCTGTTTCTCTGTTTCTCTGTTTCTATGTTTCTCTGTTTCTCTGTTTCTCTGTTTCTGTGTTTCTCTGTTTCTGTTTCTCTGTTTCTGTGTTTCTGTGTTTCTCTGTTTCTATGTTTCTCTGTTTCTCTATTTCTGTGTTTCTCTGTTTCTCTGTTACTCTGTTTCTGTGTTTCTCTGTTTCTGTGTTTCTCTGTTTCTGTATTTCTGTGTTTCTGTGTTTCTCTGTTTCTGTGTTTCTCTGTTTCTCTGTTTCTCTGTTTCTGTGTTTCTCTGTTTCTCTGTTTCTGTGTTTCTGTGTTTCTCTGTTTCTGTGTTTCTCTGTTTCTGTGTTTCTCTGTTTCTCTGTTTCACTGTTTCTGTGTTTCTCTCTTTCTCTGTTTCTCTGTTTCTGTGTTTCTCTGTTTCTATGTTTCTCTGTTTCTCTGTTTCTGTGTTTCTCTGTTTCTCTGTTTCTGTGTTTCTCTGTTTCTCTGTTTCTGTTTTTCTCTGTTTCTCTGTTTCTGTGTTTCTGTGTTTCTCTGTTTCTATGTTTCTCTGTTTCTGTGTTTCTATGTTTCTCTGTTTCTATGTTTCTCTGTTTCTCTGTTTCTGTGTTTCTCTCTTTCTCTGTTTCTCTGTTTCTGTGTTTCTATGTTTCTCTGTTTCTGTGTTTCTCTGTTTCTGTGTTTCTGTGTTTCTGTGTATCTCTGTTTCTCTGTTTCTGTATTTCTCTGTTTCTCTGTTTCTGTGTTTCTCTGTTTCTCTGTTTCTGTGTTTCTCTGTTTCTCTGTTTCTCTGTTTCTCTGTTTCTCTGTTTCTCTTTTTCTGTGTTTCTGTGTTTCTCTGTTTCTCTGTTTCTGTGTTTCTCTGTTTCTGTGTTTCTCTGTTTCTCTGTTTCTGTGTTTCTGTGTTTCTCTGTTTCTGTTTTTCTCTGTTTCTGTGCTTTTCTGTTTCTGTGTTTCTCTGTTTCTCTGTTTCTGTGTTTCTCTGTTTCTCTGTTTCTCTGTTTCTGTGTTTCTCTATTTCTGTGTTTCTCTGTTTCTCTGTTTCTGTGTTTCTCTGTTTCTCTGTTTCTCTTCTTCTGTGTTTCTATGTTTCTCTGTTTCTCTGTTTCTCTGTTGCTGTGTTTCTCTGTTTCTATGTTTCTCTGTTTCTCTGTTTCTCTGTTTCTGTGTTTCTCTGTTTCTCTGTTTCTCTGTTTCTGTGTTTCTCTGTTTCTATGTTTCTCTGTTTCTCTGTTTCTCTGTTTCCATGTTTCTCTGTTTCTATGTTTCTCTGTTTCTGTGTTTCTCTGTTTCTCTGTTTCTGTGTTTCTGTGTTTCTCTGTTTCTGTGTTTCTCTGTTTCTCTGTTTCTGTGTTTCTCTGTTTCTCTGTTTCTGTGTTTCTGTGTTTCTGTGTTTCTCTGTTTCTGTGTTTCTCTGTTTCTGTGTTTCTGTGTTTCTCTGTTTCACTGTTTCTGTGTTTCTCTCTTTCTCTGTTTCTGTGTTTCTCTCTTTCTATGTTTCTCTGTTTCTCTGTTTCTGTGTTTCTCTGTTTCTCTGTTTCTCTGTTTCTGTGTTTCTGTGTTTCTCTGTTTCTCTGTTTCTGTGTTTCTATGTTTCTCTGTTTCTATGTTTCTCTGTTTCTGTGTTTCTCTGTTTCTCTGTTTCTGTGTTTCTCTGTTTCTGTGTTTCTATGTTTCTCTGTTTCTATGTTTCTCTGTTTCTGTGTTGCTCTCCAATTCCAATTCCAATTAAAATGCTTTATTGGCATGAAAGTTTACAGAGAACCATATTGCCAAAGCTTACACAGCAAAAAGGTACAGTTTTCCAACATTCTGTAGGTGTCAATCGATTTGACATTTGTTGGGTACATACAATATTACTTTTAAACAATATTAATTTTAAACAGTCTTTGTACTTCATTTGTACTCTCTGTTTCTGTGTTTCTGTGTTTCTTTGTTTCTCTGATTCTATGCTTCTCTGTTTCTGTGTTTCTGTGTTTCTCTGTTTCTATGTTTTTCCGTTTCAGCGTTTCTCTGTTTCTCTGTTTCTCTGTTTCTATGTTTCTCCGTTTCTGTGTTTCTCTGTTTCTCTGTTTCTCTGTTTCTGTGTTTCTCTGTTTCTCTGTTTCTGTGTTTCTCTGTTTCTCTGTTTCTCTGTTTCTATGTGTCTCCGTTTCTGTGTTTGTCTGTTTCTCTGTTTCTATGTTTCTATGTTTCTCTGTTTCTCTGTTTCTCTGTTTCTCTGTTTCTATGTTTCTGTGTTTCTGTGTTTCTCTGTTTCTATGTGTCTCCGTTTCTGTGTTTGTCTGTTTCTCTGTTTCTCTGTTTCTGTGTTTCTCTGTTTCTCTGTTTCTATGTTTCTCCGTTTCTGTGTTTGTCTGTTTCTCTGTTTCTCTGTTTCTGTGTTTCTTTGTTTCTCTGTTTCTCTGTTTCTGTGTTTCTCTGTTTCTCTGTTTCTATGTTTCTCTGTTTCTCTGTTTCTCTGTTTTTCTGTTTCTCTGTTTCTCTGTTTCTATGTTTCTCCGTTTATCCGTTTCTGTGTTTCTGTGTTTCTCTGTTTCTCTGTTTCTCTGTCTCCCTGTTTCTGTGTTTCTCTGTTTCTCTGTTTCTCTGTTTCTATGTTTCTCTGTTTCTCTGTTTCTCTGTTTCTATGTTTCTCTGTTTCTGTGTTTCTCTGTTTCTCTGTTTCTATGTTTCTCTGTTTCTGTGTTTCTCTGTTTCTGTGTTTCTCTGTTTCTATGTGTCTCCGTTTCTGTGTTTGTCTGTTTCTCTGTTTCTCTGTTTCTGTGTTTCTCTGTTTCTCTGTTTCTGTGTTTCTCTGTTTCTATGTTTCTCTGTTTCTATGTTTCTCTGTTTCTGTGTTTCTCTGTTTCTTTCTTTCTCTGTTTCTGTGTTTCTGTGTATCTGTGTTTCTCTGTTTCTCTGCTTCTATGTTTCTCTGTTTCTGTGTTTCTCTGTTTCTCTGTTTCTATGTTTCTCTGTTTCTATGTTTCTCTGTTTCTATGTTTCTCTGTTTCTCTGTTTCTATGTTTCTCTGTTTCTATGTTTCTCTGTCTCTCTGTTTCTCTGTTTCTATGTTTCTATGTTTCTCTGTTTCTCTGTTTCTCTGTTTCTATGTTTCTCTGTTTCTCTGTTTCTATGTTTCTCTGTTTGTATGTTTCTCTGTTTCTATGTTTCTCTGTTTCTATGTTTCTCTGTTTCTCTGTTTCTGTGTTTCTGTGTTTCTGTGTTTCTCTGTTCCTGTGTATCTGTATTTCTCTGTTTCTCTGTTTCTGTGTTTCTCTGTTTCTCTGTTTCTATTTTTATCTGTTTCTCTGTTTCTCTGTTTCTATGTTTCTCTGTTTCTGTGTTTCTCTGTTTCTCTGTTTCTGTGTATCTGTGTTTCTCTGTTTCTCTGTTTCTCTGTTTCTATGTTTCTATGTTTCTCTGTTTATCTGTTTTTCTGTTTCTGTGTTTCTGTGTTTCTCTGTTTCTGTGTTTGTGTGTTTCTCTGTTTCTCTGTTTCTATGTTTCTCCGTTTCTCCCTTTCTGTGTTTCTCTGTTTCTCTGTTTCCATGTTTCCCTGTTTCTCTGTTTCTGTGTTTCTGTGTTTCTGTGTTTCTATGTTTCTCTGTTTCTGTGTTTCTCTGTTTCTCTGTTTCTGTGTTTCTCTGTTTCTGTGTTTCTCTGTTTCTCTGTTTCTGTGTTTCTGTGTTTCTCTGTTTCTGTGTTTCTCTGTTTCTGTGCTTTTCTGTTTCTGTGTTTCTCTGTTTCTCTGTTTCTGTGTTTCTCTGTTTCTCTGTTTCTCTGTTTCTGTGTTTCTCTATTTCTGTGTTTCTCTGTTTCTCTGTTTCTGTGTTTCTCTGTTTCTCTGTTTCTCTTCTTCTGTGTTTCTATGTTTCTCTGTTTCTCTGTTTCTCTGTTTCTGTGTTTCTCTGTTTCTATGTTTCTCTGTTTCTCTGTTTCTGTGTTTCTCTGTTTCTCTGTTTCTGTGTTTCTCTTTTTCTATGTTTCTCTGTTTCTCTGTTTCTCTGTTTCTGTGTTTCTCTGTTTCTCTGTTTCCATGTTTCTCTGTTTCTGTGTTTCTCTGTTTCTCTGTTTCTGTGTTTCTGTGTTTCTCTGTTTCTGTGTTTCTCTGTTTCTCTGTTTCTCTGTTTCTGTGTTTCTCTGTTTCTCTGTTTCTGTGTTTCTGTGTTTCTCTGTTTCTGTGTTTCTCTGTTTCTGTGTTTCTGTGTTTCTCTGTTTCTCTGTTTCTGTGTTTCTCTGTTTCTCTGTTTCTGTGTTTCTCTGTTTCTCTGTTTCTATGTTTCTCTGTTTCTGTGTTGCTCTGTTTCTCTGTTTCTGTGTTTCTCTGTTTCTATGTTTCTGTGTTTCTCTGTTTCTATGTTTCTCTGTTTCTCTGTTTCTGTGTTTCTCTGTTTCTCTGTTTCTCTGTTTCTCTTTTTCTGTGTTTCTGTGTTTCTCTGTTTCTATGTTTCTCTGTTTCTCTGTTTCTGTGTTTCTCTGTTTCAGTGTTTCTCTGTTTCTCTTTCTATATTTCTCTGTTTCTCTGTTTCTGTGTTTCTCTGTTTCTATGTTTCTCTGTTTCTGTGTTTCTCTGTTTCTCTGTTTCTCTGTTTCTATGTTTCTCTGTTTCTGTGTTTCTCTGTTTCTCTGTTTCTGTGTTTCTCTGTTTCAGTGTTTCTCTGTTTCTCTGTTTCTATATTTCTCTGTTTCTCTGTTTCTGTGTTTCTCTGTTTCTATGTTTCTCTGTTTCTGTGTTTATGTGTTTCTCTGTTTCTCTGTTTCTCTGTTTCTGTGTTTCTCTGTTTCTCTGTTTCTCTGTTTCTATGTTTCTCTGATTCTCTGTTTCTCTGTTTCTATGTTTCTCTGATTCTTTGTTTCTCTGTTTCTGTGTTTCTGTGTTTCTATGTTTCTCTGTTTCTCTGTTTCTCTGATTCTATGCTTCTCTGTTTCTGTGTTTCTGTGTTTCTCTGTTTCTCTGTTTCTCTGTTTCTCTGTTTCTGTGTTTCTCTGTTTCTCTGTTTCTGTGTTTCTCTGTTTCTCTGTTTCTCTGTTTCTCTGTTTCTCTGTTTCTATGTGTCTCCGTTTCTGTGTTTGTCTGTTTCTCTGTTTCTATGTTTCTATGTTTCTCTGTTTCTCTGTTTCTCTGTTTCTATGTTTCTGTGTTTCTCTGTTTCTCTGTTTCTATGTGTCTCCGTTTCTGTGTTTGTCTGTTTCTCTGTTTCTCTGTTTCTGTGTTTCTCTGTTTCTCTGTTTCTATGTTTCCCCGTTTCTGTGTTTGTCTGTTTCTCTGTTTCTCTGTTTCTGTGTTTCTCTGTTTCTGTGTTTCTCTGTTTCTCTGTTTCTATGTTTCTCTGTTTCTCTGTTTCTATGTTTCTCTGTTTCTCTGTTTCTCTGTTTTTCTGTTTCTCTGTTTCTCTGTTTCTCTGTTTCTATGTTTCTCCGTTTATCCGTTTCTGTGTTTCTGTGTTTCTCTGTTTCTCTGTTTCTCTGTCTCCCTGTTTCTCTGTTTCTCTGTTTCTCTGTTTCTGTGTTTCTCTGTTTCTCTGTTTCCATGTTTCTCTGTTTCTGTGTTTCTCTGTTTCTCTGTTTCTGTGTTTCTGTGTTTCTCTGTTTCTGTGTTTCTCTGTTTCTCTGTTTCTCTGTTTCTGTGTTTCTCTGTTTCTCTGTTTCTGTGTTTCTGTGTTTCTCTGTTTCTGTGTTTCTCTGTTTCTGTGTTTCTGTGTTTCTCTGTTTCACTGTTTCTGTGTTTCTCTCTTTCTCTGTTTCTGTGTTTCTCTCTTTCTATGTTTCTCTGTTTCTCTGTTTCTCTGTTTCTCTGTTTCTGTGTTTCTCTGTTTCTCTGTTTCTCTGTTTCTGTGTTTCTGTGTTTCTCTGTTTCTCTGTTTCTGTGTTTCTCTGTTTCTCTGTTTCTGTGTTTCTCTGTTTCTCTGTTTCTATGTTTCTCTGTTTCTGTGTTGCTCTGTTTCTCTGTTTCTGTGTTTCTCTGTTTCTATGTTTCTGTGTTTCTCTGTTTCTATGTTTCTCTGTTTCTCTGTTTCTGTGTTTCTCTGTTTCTCTGTTTCTCTTTTTCTGTGTTTCTGTGTTTCTCTGTTTCTATGTTTCTCTGTTTCTCTGTTTCTGTGTTTCTCTGTTTCAGTGTTTCTCTGTTTCTCTGTTTCTATATTTCTCTGTTTCTCTGTTTCTGTGTTTCTCTGTTTCTATGTTTCTCTGTTTCTGTGTTTCTCTGTTTCTCTGTTTCTCTGTTTCTATGTTTCTCTGTTTCTGTGTTTCTCTGTTTCTCTGTTTCTGTGTTTCTCTGTTTCAGTGTTTCTCTGTTTCTCTGTTTCTATATTTCTCTGTTTCTCTGTTTCTGTGTTTCTCTGTTTCTATGTTTCTCTGTTTCTGTGTTTATGTGTTTCTCTGTTTCTCTGTTTCTCTGTTTCTGTGTTTCTCTGTTTCTCTGTTTCTATGTTTCTCTGATTCTCTGTTTCTCTGTTTCTATGTTTCTCTGATTCTTTGTTTCTCTGTTTCTGTGTTTCTGTGTTTCTATGTTTCTCTGTTTCTCTGTTTCTCTGATTCTATGCTTCTCTGTTTCTGTGTTTCTGTGTTTCTCTGTTTCTCTGTTTCTCTGTTTCTCTGTTTCTGTGTTTCTCTGTTTCTCTGTTTCTGTGTTTCTCTGTTTCTCTGTTTCTCTGTTTCTATGTGTCTCCGTTTCTGTGTTTGTCTGTTTCTCTGTTTCTATGTTTCTATGTTTCTCTGTTTCTCTGTTTCTCTGTTTCTATGTTTCTGTGTTTCTCTGTTTCTCTGTTTCTATGTGTCTCCGTTTCTGTGTTTGTCTGTTTCTCTGTTTCTCTGTTTCTGTGTTTCTCTGTTTCTCTGTTTCTATGTTTCCCCGTTTCTGTGTTTGTCTGTTTCTCTGTTTCTCTGTTTCTGTGTTTCTCTGTTTCTGTGTTTCTCTGTTTCTCTGTTTCTATGTTTCTCTGTTTCTATGTTTCTCTGTTTCTCTGTTTCTCTGTTTTTCTGTTTCTCTGTTTCTCTGTTTCTCTGTTTCTATGTTTCTCCGTTTATCCGTTTCTGTGTTTCTGTGTTTCTCTGTTTCTCTGTTTCTCTGTCTCCCTGTTTCTCTGTTTCTCTGTTTCTCTGTTTCTCTGTTTCTGTGTTTCTCTGTTTCTCTGTTTCTATGTTTCTCTGTTTCTGTGTTTCTCTGTTTCTCTGTTTCTATGTGTCTCCGTTTCTGTGTTTGTCTGTTTCTCTGTTTCTGTGTTTCTCTGTTTCTCTGTTTCTGTGTTTCTGTGTTTCTCTGTTTGTTTCTTTCTCTGTTTCTGTGTTTCTGTGTATCTGTGTTTCTATGTTTCTCTGCTTCTATGTTTCTCTGTTTCTGTGTTTCTATGTTTCTCTGTTTCTATGTTTCTCTGTTTCTATGTTTCTCTGTTTCTGTGTTTCTCTGTTTCTCTGTTTCTATGTTTCTCTGTTTCTATGTTTCTCTGTCTCTCTGTTTCTCTGTTTCTCTGTTTCTATGTTTCTCTGTTTCTATGTTTCTCTGTTTCTATGTTTCTCTGTTTCTATGTTTCTCTGTTTCTCTGTTTCTGTGTTTCTGTGTTTCTGTGTTTCTCTGTTCCTGTGTATCTGTATTTCTCTGTTTCTCTGTTTCTCTGTTTCTCTGTTTCTCTGTTTCTATTTTTATCTGTTTCTCTGTTTCTCTGTTTCTATGTTTCTCTGTTTCTGTGTTTCTCTGTTTCTCTGTTTCTGTGTATCTGTGTTTCTCTGTTTCTCTGTTTCTCTGTTTCTATGTTTCTATGTTTCTCTGTTTATCTGTTTTTCTGTTTCTGTGTTTCTGTGTTTCTCTGTTTCTGTGTTTGTGTGTTTCTCTGTTTCTCTGTTTCTATGTTTCTCCGTTTCTCCCTTTCTGTGTTTCTCTGTTTCTCTGTTTCCGTGTTTCCCTGTTTCTCTGTTTCTGTGTTTCTGTGTTTCTGTGTTTCTATGTTTCTCTGTTTCTGTGTTTCTCTGTTTCTCTGTTTCTCTGTTTCTCTGTTTCTGTGTTTCTGTGTTTCTGTTTTTCTGTGTTTCTGTGTTTCTCTGTTTCTATGTTTCTCTGTTTCTGTTTTTCTCTGTTTCTGTATTTCTGTGTTTCTCTGTTTCGCTGTTTCTCTGTTTCTATGTTTCTCTGTTTCTCTGTTTCTGTGTTTCTCTTTTTCTATGTGTGATGAAATATTCCATTCACCACTGCCTGTGACTGAGATCGGTTTCAGTGTCATTTTCCTTCCCCCAGGCCTCATTGTATTGTGTACTGGAATGTGCTGTATTGTATACTGGAATGTGCTGGAATGTGCTATGTGTAGGGCTCCGCCCATACCTGGCCCCGTTTGTAAGCTTGCTTCAGTCTGGCCTCAGTCTCCAGAAGGAAGACATCTCTCTCTCTTACGTGTTACTTTCTAAGTTAATAAAAGCCTTGTTTTTGTTCTGCTAACTTCGAGTCTCGGAATTATTGAGGCACATCAATTTTATTAACTTATTTTTCAACACTATGGATCAACTCCTGAAACCCGAACGTTTGGATTTGGATCAACATGCTCCGGACGCATCAGCACGCTTCGGACACTGGTTTGAGTGTATGGAATTCTTCCTGGACAATTCCGCAGCCGTGAAAGACGCTACGGACGCTGCGAGGATGAGACTCGGAATTCTGCGGAATTGGGTAAGCCACCGGGTTTACCCCCTCATCCAAGACGCCGAGACGTACCTGGCCGCCTGCGACATCTTAAAGGCGCATTACCAGCAGCCTACGAATGAGGTGTATGCTAGGCACCTGCTCGCTACCCGTGCACAGCGACCTGGGGAATCGGTGGAGGAGTTCCTAAGCACCCTGAAAATGCTTGGCAAAGACTGCAAATGCCGAGATGTAAAAGCCGCAGTGTACACTGACGAGCTTGTTCGCGATGCCTTCATCACAGGCCTCAGCTCCACTTACATCCGGCAAAGACTGCTGGAAAAAACGGGGTTGGACCTGAAACAGGCTGCGGACACCGCGCGATCCCTGGATGTGGCCCAGAGAAACTCGGACGCCTACTCTTCAGCCCGCGCCGTCCACGCCGCCACGTGTGCACCGAGGGCGCCGCCATCTTGGAAGGCATCTTCCCCGCCTGACAGCCCGACACCGGCTGGGCCCCGCTCTCCCCCCAGAAGCCCTACGACAGCCGCGACGTGTCAGGGACCCAACTGCTACTTCTGCGGGCAGCCAAACACACCAGAAACCTGTGCCCGGCGAAAGGCACCACCTGCTTTAAGTGCGGTAAGAAGGGGCACTTCGGGAAGGTGTGCAGAGGGAACCCCGCCGGAAAACCAACCACCGGAAAACCCGCCACCGCCGCGTGTGTGCCGTGGGAGCGGACATCTTGGACGCCATCTTGCCCGACCTCGTGGGGTCCGCCATCTTGTGAGCAGACAGCGTGGACGCCATCTTGTATCGATCAGGGCCCTACAGTGGCATCGGTCACAGTGGACCAGACCAGGCCGCACCCGCTATCCAGATCAATGGTGGACATCGAGGTAAACGGGTGCCGGGTTAAATGCTTAATTGACAGTGGAAGCACGGAGAGCTTTATCCACCCAGAACTGGCACAACAACTCTCCCTAAAGGTGGTCCCTGCTCAGGGTACCATCTCTATGGCTGACAAAACCCAGACATCGACCATTCTGGGTTACTGCACGGTACAATTGTGCGTTAACGGAACTGTATATGATAATTTTAAAGTATTAATCATGAAGAACCTATGTGCGAGCGTGATCTTGGGCCTGGATTTCCAGTGCAACCACCAAAGCATCACGCTCAAGTATGGTGGGTCCCAGCCGCCCCTCACAGTGTGCGGTCTGGCTACCCTGAAGGTAAAGCCGCCTTCGCTATTCGCGAACCTTACCCCTAACTGCCGGCCAATAGCGACCAAAAGCAGGAGGTACAGCTGGGAGGACAGGCGGTTTATCGCGACCGAGGTAGACAGGCTCCTGAAAGAGCGCATTATTGAACGCAGCAACAGCCCGTGGCGCGCCCAAGTGGTAGTGGTAAGGGGTAGCGAGAAGAAACGGATGGTGATCGACTATAGTCAAACGATCAACAGGTACACCCTACTAGACGCCTACCTGCTACCCCGCATATCAGAAATGGTGAACCAAATCGCCCAATACCGGGTGTTCTCCACCATCGACCTCAAGTCAGCGTACCACCAGCTCCCTATCAGACCAGAGGACCGCCCGTACACCGCCTTCGAGGCGAACGGACGCCTCTACCAATTCCTCAGAGTCCCCTTTGGGGTGACGAATGGGGTCTCGGTCTTCCAGAGGGAGATGGACCGCATGGTCGATGACCACCACTTGCAGGCAACCTTCCCCTACCTCGACAACGTCACCATCTGCGGTCACAACCAGCAGGATCACGACTCGAACTTCGAGAGGTTCCTGAAAACCGCACAAAAACTCAACCTCACCTACAACGAGGACAAGTGCGTTTACAACACCACGCGCCTCTGCATACTAGGCAGCGTGGTGGAGAATGGGGAAATCGGGCCAGACCCCGACCGATTGCGCCCCCTACGGGAGCTGCCCCTGCCCAACACTCCCAAAGCCCTGAAAAGGTGCCTGGGGTTATTTTCTTATTATTCCCAATGGGTCCCCAGCTACTCCGACAAAGCCCGCCCCCTCTTGAAAGCATCCTCTTTCCCGCTCTCTGCTGAGGCCCACGCCGCCTTCAAAGGCATTAAGCAGGATATTGAGCGGGCCACGCTACAGGCAGTGGACGAGAACACTCCATTTCAAGTGGAAAGTGATGCGTCTGACTTCGCCTTGGCGGCCACCCTCAACCAGGCGGGGCGGCCCGTAGCTTTCTTCTCGAGGACCCTCCAAGGGCCCGAGATCAGACACTCCTCCGTGGAAAAGGAGGCCCAAGCCATCGTGGAGGCAGTGCGCCACTGGCGCCACTACCTAGCCGGCAAACGCTTCACCCTACTTACCGACCAGCGGTCGGTAGCGTTTATGTTCAATAATAAACAGAGGGGGAAGATTAAAAATGATAAGATTCTTAGGTGGCGGATCGAGCTCTCCACCTTCGAGTACGACATCGTTCACCGGCCAGGGGCCCTTAACGAATCCCCTGACGCCCTCTCACGAGGGATGTGTGCCAGCGCCACCGGGGATCGGCTACAGACCCTCCACAACGACCTCTGCCACCCAGGGGTCATGCGGCTGTTCCACTTCATAAAGTCCTGTAACTTACCCTACTCGATTGAGGAAGTTCGGTCCCTGACCAGGAACTGCCGCACTTGCGCTGAGTGCAAGCCTCGGTTCTACCGCCCAGATAGAGCCCACTTAATCAAAGCTACACGGCCCTTTGAGCGGCTCAGCTTAGATTTCAAGGGCCCCCTCCCGTCCGTCGACCGCAATGTTTACTTCCTGAACATTGTGGACGAATACTCCCGGTTCCCATTCGCCTTCCCCTGCCCAGACATGACCAGCGCCACGGTCATTAAATGCCTCAACAGCCTGTTCTGCCTGTTCGGTATGCCGAACTACATCCATACGGATAGGGGGGCGTCCTTCATGAGTGAAGAGCTACGCCAGTACATGCTGTCCAAGGGGATCGCCACGAGCCGTACCACCAGCTACAACCCCCGGGGTAACGGCCAAGTGGAGCGAGAGAACGGGACAGTATGGAAAGCAGTCACTCTAGCTCTAAGGACCAAGGGCCTCCCTATCTCCCGCTGGCAGGAAGTCCTCTCGGATGTGCTCCATTCGATACGGTCGCTATTGTGTACGGCCACTAATACCACGCCTCATGAACGAATGTTTGTCTTTCCCCGGAAATCCACCTCAGGCGTATCCATGCCGTCATGGCTCTCCACCCCAGGTCCGGTACTCGTGCGAAGGCATGTGAGGGGCCACAAGACGGACCCTCTCGTGGAGCCAGTACACCTACTCCACGCCAACCCCCAATACGCATATGTCCGGCACGCCGACGGAAGGGAGGACACCGTGTCCATAAAAGACGTCGCCCCAGCCGGCTTCGACAACAACCACGGCAATAGCGGCAACGACGATCACAGCAACTCTTACCCACCCACTACTCTTTCATCACCCCCGGAAGAACACCGACCAACGGCACCCCCACCAACTACCCCTCCAACAACCCTGGCGGCACCCCCGGCAGAGACCCAGGAGGCTACCGGGGACACCCAGCCGACACCCGCGGCACCACAACAGCCACGTCGGTCGCAGAGGACTATCAAACCCCCGAACAGACTAAATCTATAGAATGGGTGAGTGTGATGAAATATTCCATTCACCACTGCCTGTGACTGAGATCGGTTTCAGTGTCATTTCCCTTTCCCCAGACCTCATTGTATTGTGTACTGGAATGTGCTGTATTGTTTACTGGAATGTGCTGGAATGTGCTGTGTGTAGGGCTCCACCCATACCTGGCCCCGTTTGTAAGCTAGCTTCAGTCTGGCCTCAGTCTCCAGAAGGAAGACATCTCTCTCTCTTACGTGTTACTTTCTAAGTTAATAAAAGCCTTGTTTTTGTTCTGCTAACTTCGAGTCTCGGAATTATTGAGGCACATCACTATGTTTCTCTGTTTCTCTGTTTCTCTGTTTCTGTGTTTCTCTGTTTCTCTGTTTCTGTGTTTCTCTGTTTCTCTGTTTCTCTGTATCTGTGTTTCTGTGTTTCTCTGCTTCTGCGTTTCTATGTTTCTCTGTTTCCCTGTTTCTGTGTTTCTCTCTTTCTGTGTTTCTCTGTTTCTCTGTTTCTGTGTTTCTCTGTTTCTCTGTTTCTCTTTTTCTCTGTTTCTATGTTTCTCTGTTTCTCTGTTTCTATGTTTCTCTGTTTCTATGTTTCTCTGTTTCTATGTATCCTCCCCCTTGAGATAAAGGCTAACATTCCATTCGCTTTTTTTGGTTATTTTATGGTCATTCTCTCCTCTCTGAGTCAGAAGGTCGTGGGTTCAAGTTCCACTCCAGAGACTGGAGCACAAAAATCTAAGCTGACACTCCAGTGCAGTACTGAGGGAGTGCTGCACTTTCGGAGGGGCAGTACTGAGGGAGCGCCGCACTGTCAGAGGGGCAGTACTGAGGGAGCGCCGCACTGTCAGAGGGGCAGTACTGAGGGAGCGCCGCACTGCCGGAGGGGCGGCACTGAGGGAGCGCCGCACTGTCGGAGGGGCAGTACTGAGGGAGCGCCGCACTGTCGGAGGGTCAGTACTGAGGGAGCGCCGCACTGTCGGAGGGGCAGTACTGAGGGAGCGCCGCACTGTCGGAGGGGCAGTACTGAGGGAGCGCCGCACTGTCGGAGGGGCAGTACTGAGGGAGCGCCGCACTGTCGGAGGGGCAGTACTGAGGGAGCGCCGCACTGTCGGAGGGGCAGTACTGAGGGAGTGCCGCACTGTCGGAGGAGCAGTACTGAGGGAGTGCCGCACTGTCGGAGGAGCAGTGCTGAGGGAGCGCCGCAGTGTCGGAGGGACAGTACTGAGGGAGCGCCACACTGTCGGAGGGGCACTACTGAGGGAGCGCCGCACTGTCAGAGGGGCAGTACTGAGGGAGCGCCGCACTGTCGGAGGGGCAGTACTGAGGGAGCGCCGCACTGTCAGAGGGGCAGTACTGAGGGAGCACCGCACTGTCGGAGGGACAGCACTGAGGGAGCGCTGCACTGTCGGAGGTGCCATCTTTCGGGTGTGACATTAAACCAAGGTCCCGTCTGCTCTCTCAGGTGAACGTAAAAGTTCCCACGGCTCTACTTATACCCGGTGTCCTGGGGCCAACATCACTAAAAACAGATTATCTGGTCATTATCACATTGCTGTTTGCGGGAGCTTGCTGTGCACAAAATGTCTGCCGCATATCCTACATTGCAACAGTGACTACACTTCAAATAGTACTTCATTGGCTGTAAAGCGCTTTGGGACGTCCTGAGGATGTGAAAGGCGCGGGAGAAATGCCGGTCTTTTTTTCATACTTGTCCAACTGCTCAGTCACTCTGTCCCTGATGATCAATCCCAGAAACTGCCCCACATCCGCCCCCTAGTGTTGCTTCCCATACACAGCACCTTGTATTTTTTATTCCTTTATGGGATGTGGGAGTTGCTGGCAAGACCGGCATTTATTGCCCATCCCTAGTTGTCCTTGAGAAGGTGACGGTGAGCCGCCTTCTTGAACCGCTGCAGTCCGTGTGGTGAAGGTGCTCCCACAGTGCTGTTGGGGAGGGAGTTCCAGGATTTTGACCCAGTGACGATGAAGGACCGGCGATATATTTCCAAATCAGGACGGTGTGTGACTTGCAGGGGAACTAGGAGGTGGTGGTGAAGTCCGCATTGGACATTTGCCTTTGGTCAGCCCAGGCACACACCCTGTCAAGCTCTCTTAGTGAGACCTTGTCTGGCTCCTCTGAACTTGGTGTCATCCACCAGTGTAATCACTTTGGGTCTGTGGTGGATCCATTGGTCAGGATCATGGCTTGCATGTCATCGTGAAGCAGGCGGAGGATGGTGACAAACTTTTGAGAGCAGCCGAATTTGAGGAGGACACTCCATAATCCCTCACGGTTGACAGTGTCGACGGCCTTTGTGGGATCAAAGGCGGCCATGTACAGCGGTTGGTGCTGCTCCCTGCATTTCTCTTGTAATTGACGCATGGTGAAGATCATGTCCATTGTGCCCCTTAGTGTTTCTCTGTTTCTCTGTTTCTCTGTTTCTGTGTTTCTCTATTTCTGTGTTTCTCTGTTTCTCTGTTTCTGTGTTTCTCTGTTTCTCTGTTTCTCTTCTTCTGTGTTTCTATGTTTCTCTGTTTCTCTGTTTCTCTGTTTCTGTGTTTCTCTGTTTCTATGTTTCTCTGTTTCTCTGTTTCTGTGTTTCTCTGTTTCTCTGTTTCTCTTTTTCTATGTTTCTCTGTTTCTCTGTTTCTCTGTTTCTGTGTTTCTCTGTTTCTCTGTTTCCATGTTTCTCTGTTTCTGTGTTTCTCTGTTTCTCTGTTTCTGTGTTTCTGTGTTTCTCTGTTTCTGTGTTTCTCTGTTTCTCTGTTTCTGTGTTTCTCTGTTTCTCTGTTTCTGTGTTTCTGTGTTTCTCTGTTTCTGTGTTTCTCTGTTTCTGTGTTTCTGTGTTTCTCTGTTTCACTGTTTCTGTGTTTCTCTCTTTCTCTGTTTCTGTGTTTCTCTCTTTCTATGTTTCTCTGTTTCTCTGTTTCTCTGTTTCTCTGTTTCTGTGTTTCTCTGTTTCTCTGTTTCTGTGTTTCTGTGTTTCTCTGTTTCTCTGTTTCTGTGTTTCTCTGTTTCTCTGTTTCTGTGTTTCTCTGTTTCTGTGTTTCTATGTTTCTCTGTTTCTATGTTTCTCTGTTTCTGTGTTGCTCTGTTTCTCTGTTTCTGTGTTTCTCTGTTTCTATGTTTCTGTGTTTCTCTGTTTCTATGTTTCTCTGTTTCTCTGTTTCTGTGTTTCTCTGTTTCTCTGTTTCTCTGTTTCTCTTTTTCTGTGTTTCTGTGTTTCTCTGTTTCTATGTTTCTCTGTTTCTCTGTTTCTGTGTTTCTCTGTTTCTCTGTTTCTATATTTCTCTGTTTCTCTGTTTCTCTGTTTCTCTGTTTCTCTGTTTCTCTGTTTCTGTGTTTCTCTGTTTCTCTGTTTCTGTGTTTCTGTGTTTCTCTGTTTCTCTGTTTCTGTGTTTCTCTGTTTCTCTGTTTCTGTGTTTCTCTGTTTCTGTGTTTCTATGTTTCTCTGTTTCTATGTTTCTCTGTTTCTGTGTTGCTCTGTTTCTCTGTTTCTGTGTTTCTCTGTTTCTATGTTTCTGTGTTTCTCTGTTTCTATGTTTCTCTGTTTCTCTGTTTCTGTGTTTCTCTGTTTCT
The DNA here is from genome assembly GCF_052327205.1 of Somniosus microcephalus. NCBI lineage: Eukaryota > Metazoa > Chordata > Chondrichthyes > Squaliformes > Somniosidae > Somniosus > Somniosus microcephalus. The sequence goes on from NW_028225928.1 coordinate 76,834, forward strand.
CTGTTTCTCTGTTTCTCTTTTTCTGTGTTTCTGTGTTTCTCTGTTTCTATGTTTCTCTGTTTCTCTGTTTCTGTGTTTCTCTGTTTCAGTGTTTCTCTGTTTCTCTGTTTCTATATTTCTCTGTTTCTCTGTTTCTGTGTTTCTGTGTTTCTCTGTTTCTATGTTTCTCTGTTTCTGTGTTTATGTGTTTCTCTGTTTCTCTGTTTCTCTGTTTCTGTGTTTCTCTGTTTCTCTGTTTCTCTGATTCTCTGTTTCTCTGTTTCTATGTTTCTCTGATTCTTTGTTTCTCTGTTTCTGTGTTTCTGTGTTTCTATGTTTCTCTGTTTCTCTGTTTCTCTGATTCTATGCTTCTCTGTTTCTGTGTTTCTGTGTTTCTCTGTTTCTCTGTTTCTCTGTTTCTCTGTTTCTGTGTTTCTCTGTTTCTCTGTTTCTCTGTTTCTGTGTTTCTCTGTTTCTCTGTTTCTCTGTTTCTCTGTTTCTATGTGTCTCCGTTTCTGTGTTTGTCTGTTTCTCTGTTTCTATGTTTCTCTGTTTCTCTGTTTCTATGTTTCTGTGTTTCTCTGTTTCTCTGTTTCTATGTGTCTCCGTTTCTGTGTTTGTCTGTTTCTCTGTTTCTCTGTTTCTGTGTTTCTCTGTTTCTCTGTTTCTATGTTTCTCCGTTTCTGTGTTTGTCTGTTTCTCTGTTTCTCTGTTTCTCTGTTTCTGTGTTTCTCTGTTTCTCTGTTTCTATGTTTCTCTGTTTCTCTGTTTCTATGTTTCTCTGTTTCTCTGTTTTTCTGTTTCTCTGTTTCTCTGTTTCTCTGTTTCTATGTTTCTCCGTTTATCCGTTTCTGTGTTTCTGTGTTTCTCTGTTTCTCTGTTTCTCTGTCTCCCTGTTTCTCTGTTTCTCTGTTTCTCTGTTTCTATGTTTCTCTGTTTCTCTGTTTCTCTGTTTCTATGTTTCTCTGTTTCTGTGTTTCTCTGTTTCTCTGTTTCTATGTTTCTCTGTTTCTGTGTTTCTCTGTTTCTCTGTTTCTATGTGTCTCCGTTTCTGTGTTTGTCTGTTTCTCTGTTTCTGTGTTTCTCTGTTTCTCTGTTTCTGTGTTTCTGTGTTTCTCTGTTTCTTTCTTTCTCTGTTTCTGTGTTTCTGTGTATCTGTGTTTCTATGTTTCTCTGCTTCTATGTTTCTCTGTTTCTGTGTTTCTATGTTTCTCTGTTTCTATGTTTCTCTGTTTCTATGTTTCTCTGTTTCTGTGTTTCTCTGTTTCTCTGTTTCTATGTTTCTCTGTTTCTATGTTTCTCTGTCTCTCTGTTTCTCTGTTTCTCTGTTTCTATGTTTCTCTGTTTCTCTGTTTCTATGTTTCTCTGTTTCTATGTTTCTCTGTTTCTATGTTTCTCTGTTTCTATGTTTCTCTGTTTCTATGTTTCTCTGTTTCTATGTTTCTCTGTTTCTCTGTTTCTGTGTTTCTGTGTTTCTCTGTTCCTGTGTATCTGTATTTCTCTGTTTCTCTGTTTCTGTGTTTCTCTGTTTCTCTGTTTCTATTTTTATCTGTTTCTCTGTTTCTCTGTTTCTATGTTTCTCTGTTTCTGTGTTTCTCTGTTTCTCTGTTTCTGTGTATCTGTGTTTCTCTGTTTCTCTGTTTCTCTGTTTCTATGTTTATCTGTTTTTCTGTTTCTGTGTTTCTGTGTTTCTCTGTTTCTGTGTTTGTGTGTTTCTCTGTTTCTCTGTTTCTATGTTTCTCCGTTTCTCCCTTTCTGTGTTTCTCTGTTTCTCTGTTTCTGTGTTTCTGTGTTTCTGTGTTTCTATGTTTCTCTGTTTCTGTGTTTCTGTGTTTCTCTGTTTCTCTGTTTCTGTGTTTCTCTGTTTCTCTGTTTCTCTGTTTCTGTGTTTCTGTGTTTCTGTTTTTCTGTGTTTCTGTGTTTCTCTGTTTCTATGTTTCTCTGTTTCTGTTTTTCTCTGTTTCTGTATTTCTGTGTTTCTCTGTTTCGCTGTTTCTCTGTTTCTATGTTTCTCTGTTTCTCTGTTTCTGTGTTTCTCTTTTTCTATGTGTGATGAAATATTCCATTCACCACTGCCTGTGACTGAGATCGGTTTCAGTGTCATTTTCCTTCCCCCAGGCCTCATTGTATTGTGTACTGGAATGTGCTGTATTGTATACTGGAATGTGCTGGAATGTGCTATGTGTAGGGCTCCGCCCATACCTGGCCCCGTTTGTAAGCTAGCTTCAGTCTGGCCTCAGTCTCCAGAAGGAAGACATCTCTCTCTCTTACGTGTTACTTTCTAAGTTAATAAAAGCCTTGTTTTTGTTCTGCTAACTTCGAGTCTCGGAATTATTGAGGCACATCAATTTTATTAACTTATTTTTCAACACTATGGATCAACTCCTGAAACCCGAACGTTTGGATTTGGATCAACATGCTCCGGACGCATCAGCACGCTTCGGACACTGGTTTGAGTGTATGGAATTCTTCCTGGACAATTCCGCAGCCGTGAAAGACGCTACGGACGCTGCGAGGATGAGACTCGGAATTCTGCGGAATTGGGTAAGCCACCGGGTTTACCCCCTCATCCAAGACGCCGAGACGTACCTGGCCGCCTGCGACATCTTAAAGGCGCATTACCAGCAGCCTACGAATGAGGTGTATGCTAGGCACCTGCTCGCTACCCGTGCACAGCGACCTGGGGAATCGGTGGAGGAGTTCCTAAGCACCCTGAAAATGCTTGGCAAAGACTGCAAATGCCGAGATGTAAAAGCCGCAGTGTACACTGACGAGCTTGTTCGCGATGCCTTCATCACAGGCCTCAGCTCCACTTACATCCGGCAAAGACTGCTGGAAAAAACGGGGTTGGACCTGAAACAGGCTGCGGACACCGCGCGATCCCTGGATGTGGCCCAGAGAAACTCGGACGCCTACTCTTCAGCCCGCGCCGTCCACGCCGCCACGTGTGCACCGAGGGCGCCGCCATCTTGGAAGGCATCTTCCCCGCCCGACAGCCCGACACCGGCTGGGCCCCGCTCTCCCCCCAGAAGCCCTACGACAGCCGCGACGTGTCAGGGACCCAACTGCTACTTCTGCGGGCAGCCAAACACACCAGAAACCTGTGCCCGGCGAAAGGCACCACCTGCTTTAAGTGCGGTAAGAAGGGGCACTTCGGGAAGGTGTGCAGAGGGAACCCCGCCGGAAAACCAACCACCGGAAAACCCGCCACCGCCGCGTGTGTGCCGTGGGAGCGGACATCTTGGACGCCATCTTGCCCGACCTCGTGGGGTCCGCCATCTTGTGAGCAGACAGCGTGGACGCCATCTTGTATCGATCAGGGCCCTACAGTGGCATCGGTCACAGTGGACCAGACCAGGCCGCACCCGCTATCCAGATCAATGGTGGACATCGAGGTAAACGGGTGCCGGGTTAAATGCTTAATTGACAGTGGAAGCACGGAGAGCTTTATCCACCCAGAACTGGCACAACAACTCTCCCTAAAGGTGGTCCCTGCTCAGGGTACCATCTCTATGGCTGACAAAACCCAGACATCGACCATTCTGGGTTACTGCACGGTACAATTGTGCGTTAACGGAACTGTATATGATAATTTTAAAGTATTAATCATGAAGAACCTATGTGCGAGCGTGATCTTGGGCCTGGATTTCCAGTGCAACCACCAAAGCATCACGCTCAAGTATGGTGGGTCCCAGCCGCCCCTCACAGTGTGCGGTCTGGCTACCCTGAAGGTAAAGCCGCCTTCGCTATTCGCGAACCTTACCCCTAACTGCCGGCCAATAGCGACCAAAAGCAGGAGGTACAGCTGGGAGGACAGGCGGTTTATCGCGACCGAGGTAGACAGGCTCCTGAAAGAGCGCATTATTGAACGCAGCAACAGCCCGTGGCGCGCCCAAGTGGTAGTGGTAAGGGGTAGCGAGAAGAAACGGATGGTGATCGACTATAGTCAAACGATCAACAGGTACACCCTACTAGACGCCTACCTGCTACCCCGCATATCAGAAATGGTGAACCAAATCGCCCAATACCGGGTGTTCTCCACCATCGACCTCAAGTCAGCGTACCACCAGCTCCCTATCAGACCAGAGGACCGCCCGTACACCGCCTTCGAGGCGAACGGACGCCTCTACCAATTCCTCAGAGTCCCCTTTGGGGTGACGAATGGGGTCTCGGTCTTCCAGAGGGAGATGGACCGCATGGTCGATGACCACCACTTGCAGGCAACCTTCCCCTACCTCGACAACGTCACCATCTGCGGTCACAACCAGCAGGATCACGACTCGAACTTCGAGAGGTTCCTGAAAACCGCACAAAAACTCAACCTCACCTACAACGAGGACAAGTGCGTTTACAACACCACGCGCCTCTGCATACTAGGCAGCGTGGTGGAGAATGGGGAAATCGGGCCAGACCCCGACCGATTGCGCCCCCTACGGGAGCTGCCCCTGCCCAACACTCCCAAAGCCCTGAAAAGGTGCCTGGGGTTATTTTCTTATTATTCCCAATGGGTCCCCAGCTACTCCGACAAAGCCCGCCCCCTCTTGAAAGCATCCTCTTTCCCGCTCTCTGCTGAGGCCCACGCCGCCTTCAAAGGCATTAAGCAGGATATTGAGCGGGCCACGCTACAGGCAGTGGACGAGAACACTCCATTTCAAGTGGAAAGTGATGCGTCTGACTTCGCCTTGGCGGCCACCCTCAACCAGGCGGGGCGGCCCGTAGCTTTCTTCTCGAGGACCCTCCAAGGGCCCGAGATCAGACACTCCTCCGTGGAAAAGGAGGCCCAAGCCATCGTGGAGGCAGTGCGCCACTGGCGCCACTACCTAGCCGGCAAACGCTTCACCCTACTTACCGACCAGCGGTCGGTAGCGTTTATGTTCAATAATAAACAGAGGGGGAAGATTAAAAATGATAAGATTCTTAGGTGGCGGATCGAGCTCTCCACCTTCGAGTACGACATCGTTCACCGGCCAGGGGCCCTTAACGAATCCCCTGACGCCCTCTCACGAGGGATGTGTGCCAGCGCCACCGGGGATCGGCTACAGACCCTCCACAACGACCTCTGCCACCCAGGGGTCATGCGGCTGTTCCACTTCATAAAGTCCTGTAACTTACCCTACTCGATTGAGGAAGTTCGGTCCCTGACCAGGAACTGCCGCACTTGCGCTGAGTGCAAGCCTCGGTTCTACCGTCCAGATAGAGCCCACTTAATCAAAGCTACACGGCCCTTTGAGCGGCTCAGCTTAGATTTCAAGGGCCCCCTCCCGTCCGTCGACCGCAATGTTTACTTCCTGAACATTGTGGACGAATACTCCCGGTTCCCATTCGCCTTCCCCTGCCCAGACATGACCAGCGCCACGGTCATTAAATGCCTCAACAGCCTGTTCTGCCTGTTCGGTATGCCGAACTACATCCATACGGATAGGGGGGCGTCCTTCATGAGTGAAGAGCTACGCCAGTACATGCTGTCCAAGGGGATCGCCACGAGCCGTACCACCAGCTACAACCCCCGGGGTAACGGCCAAGTGGAGCGAGAGAACGGGACAGTATGGAAAGCAGTCACTCTAGCTCTAAGGACCAAGGGCCTCCCTATCTCCCGCTGGCAGGAAGTCCTCTCGGATGTGCTCCATTCGATACGGTCGCTATTGTGTACGGCCACTAATACCACGCCTCATGAACGAATGTTTGTCTTTCCCCGGAAATCCACCTCAGGCGTATCCATGCCGTCATGGCTCTCCACCCCAGGTCCGGTACTCGTGCGAAGGCATGTGAGGGGCCACAAGACGGACCCTCTCGTGGAGCCAGTACACCTACTCCACGCCAACCCCCAATACGCATATGTCCGGCACGCCGACGGAAGGGAGGACACCGTGTCCATAAAAGACGTCGCCCCAGCCGGCTTCGACAACAACCACGGCAATAGCGGCAACGACGATCACAGCAACTCTTACCCACCCACTACTCTTTCATCACCCCCGGAAGAACACCGACCAACGGCACCCCCACCAACTACCCCTCCAACAACCCTGGCGGCACCCCCGGCAGAGACCCAGGAGGCTACCGGGGACACCCAGCCGACACCCGCGGCACCGCAACAGCCACGTCGGTCGCAGAGGACTATCAAACCCCCGAACAGACTAAATCTATAGAATGGGTGAGTGTGATGAAATATTCCATTCACCACTGCCTGTGACTGAGATCGGTTTCAGTGTCATTTCCCTTCCCCCAGACCTCATTGTATTGTGTACTGGAATGTGCTGTATTGTTTACTGGAATGTGCTGGAATGTGCTGTGTGTAGGGCTCCACCCATACCTGGCCCCGTTTGTAAGCTAGCTTCAGTCTGGCCTCAGTCTCCAGAAGGAAGACATCTCTCTCTCTTACGTGTTACTTTCTAAGTTAATAAAAGCCTTGTTTTTGTTCTGCTAACTTCGAGTCTCGGAATTATTGAGGCACATCACTATGTTTCTCTGTTTCTCTGTTTCTCTGTTTCTGTGTTTCTCTGTTTCTCTGTTTCTGTGTTTCTCTGTTTCTCTGTTTCTCTGTTTCTATGTTTCTCTGTATCTGTGTTTCTGTGTTTCTCTGCTTCTGCGTTTCTATGTTTCTCTGTTTCCCTGTTTCTGTGTTTCTCTCTTTCTCTGTTTCTCTGTTTCTGTGTTTCTCTGTTTCTCTGTTTCTCTTTTTCTCTGTTTCTATGTTTCTCTGTTTCTCTGTTTCTATGTTTCTCTGTTTCTATGTTTCTCTGTTTCTATGTATCCTCCCCCTTGAGATAAAGGCTAACATTCCATTCGCTTTTTTTGGTTATTTTATGGTCATTCTCTCCTCTCTGAGTCAGAAGGTCGTGGGTTCAAGTTCCACTCCAGAGACTGGAGCACAAAAATCTAAGCTGACACTCCAGTGCAGTACTGAGGGAGTGCTGCACTTTCGGAGGGGCAGTACTGAGGGAGCGCCGCACTGTCAGAGGGGCAGTACTGAGGGAGCGCCGCACTGTCAGAGGGGCAGTACTGAGGGAGCGCCGCACTGCCGGAGGGGCGGCACTGAGGGAGCGCCGCACTGTCGGAGGGGCAGTACTGAGGGAGCGCCACACTGTCGGAGGGTCAGTACTGAGGGAGCGCCGCACTGTCGGAGGGGCAGTACTGAGGGAGCGCCGCACTGTCGGAGGGGCAGTACTGAGGGAGCGCCGCACTGTCGGAGGGGCAGTACTGAGGGAGCGCCGCACTGTCGGAGGGGCAGTACTGAGGGAGCGCCGCACTGTCGGAGGGGCAGTACTGAGGGAGTGCCGCACTGTCGGAGGAGCAGTACTGAGGGAGTGCCGCACTGTCGGAGGAGCAGTGCTGAGGGAGCGCCGCAGTGTCGGAGGGACAGTACTGAGGGAGCGCCACACTGTCGGAGGGGCACTACTGAGGGAGCGCCGCACTGTCAGAGGGGCAGTACTGAGGGAGCGCCGCACTGTCGGAGGGGCAGTACTGAGGGAGCGCCGCACTGTCAGAGGGGCAGTACTGAGGGAGCACCGCACTGTCGGAGGGACAGCACTGAGGGAGCGCTGCACTGTCGGAGGTGCCATCTTTCGGGTGTGACATTAAACCAAGGTCCCGTCTGCTCTCTCAGGTGAACGTAAAAGTTCCCACGGCTCTACTTATACCCGGTGTCCTGGGGCCAACATCACTAAAAACAGATTATCTGGTCATTATCACATTGCTGTTTGCGGGAGCTTGCTGTGCACAAAATGTCTGCCGCATATCCTACATTGCAACAGTGACTACACTTCAAATAGTACTTCATTGGCTGTAAAGCGCTTTGGGACGTCCTGAGGATGTGAAAGGCGCGGGAGAAATGCCGGTCTTTTTTTCATACTTGTCCAACTGCTCAGTCACTCTGTCCCTGATGATCAATCCCAGAAACTGCCCCACATCCGCCCCCTAGTGTTGCTTCCCATACACAGCACCTTGTATTTTTTATTCCTTTATGGGATGTGGGAGTCGCTGGCAAGACCGGCATTTATTGCCCATCCCTAGTTGTCCTTGAGAAGGTGACGGTGAGCCGCCTTCTTGAACCGCTGCAGTCCGTGTGGTGAAGGTGCTCCCACAGTGCTGTTGGGGAGGGAGTTCCAGGATTTTGACCCAGTGACGATGAAGGACCGGCGATATATTTCCAAATCAGGACGGTGTGTGACTTGCAGGGGAACTAGGAGGTGGTGGTGAAGTCCGCATTGGACATTTGCCTTTGGTCAGCCCAGGCACACACCCTGTCAAGCTCTCTTAGTGAGACCTTGTCTGGCTCCTCTGAACTTGGTGTCATCCACCAGTGTAATCACTTTGGGTCTGTGGTGGATCCATTGGTCAGGATCACGGCTTGCATGTCATCGTGAAGCAGGCGGAGGATGGTGACAAACTTTTGAGAGCAGCCGAATTTGAGGAGGACACTCCATAATCCCTCACGGTTGACAGTGTCGACGGCCTTTGTGGGATCAAAGGCGGCCATGTACAGCGGTTGGTGCTGTTCCCTGCATTTCTCTTGTAATTGACGCATGGTGAAGATCATGTCCATTGTGCCCCTTAGTGGGCGGAATCCGCATTGTGACTCTGGGAGGAGCTCTTCAGCCACTGGGAGAAGGCGATTGAGGAGGATTCTTGCGATGACTTTCCCTGTGGCAGACAGCAGGGAAACTCCTCTGTAATTACCACAATTGGACTTGTCACCTTTCTTGAAGATGGTCACAATTACGGCATCTCCGAGATCCCCTGGCATGCTCTCCTTCTTCCAGATAAGAGAAATGAGTTCATGAATTCGCGCCAGTAGTGCTTCTCCGCCATGCTTTAGTGCCTTGGCAGGGATTCCATCTGCTCCTGAGGCCTTGTTGTTCTTCAGTTGTCGGGTGGCCTTTTCAACCTCATGCCGGGCTGGGGTTGTGCTGGAATGGTGGCGGGTATCATGCTGTGGGATGGAGTTGAGGACACTCGCGTCGAAGACAGAGTCGCGGTTAAGGAGATCTTCGAAGTGCTCCTTCCAGCGGGCACTGACTGCCTCTCTGTCCTAGATGAGTACCTCTCCATTTTTGGCCCACAGTGGGGTAGGACCTTGGGTCGTAGGCGGTCTTGACTGCGCTAAAGAATCCATGCACGTCGTGGTTGTCGGCTAGCTGCTGGATGTCCTGTGCTTTCTCCACCCACCATCTGTTCTTTAGGTCGCGAGTTTTTTGTTGGACTTCGGCCTTCAGGCGTCTGTAGAGCTGCTTTCTTCCTCTCGAGTTCTGTTGCTGTTTCCAGATCAGGAATGCCTTGCGCTTGAGGCTTATTAGCTCCTGGATCTCCTGGTCATTCTCGTCGAACTAGTCTTGGTGTTTTCTGGTCGAGTGACCGAGCGTCTCTTCACAGGTGCTGATTATGGAGGCCTTGAGTGCAGACCAGGCGCTGTGGACACTCTGTGACTCTGCATCACTGGGAGTCGTCAGGTTGTTTGTGAGGCGCAGGCTGAATAGGGCTTTCTTAGCGGGGTCTTTGAGAGCTCCAGCGTTGATTTTCCTGGGGCATTGTTTCTGTTGCCGCTGCTGATTTGAGGCTACGTTGATGGAGATGACAGAGTGGATTAGGCGGTGGTCTGTCCAGCAGTCGTCAGCTCCTGTCATGGTGTGGGAGATGCGGATGTCCTTGCGGTCCCTCACTCAGACGATGATGTAGTCCAGCAGATGCCAGTGCTTGGAGCGAGGGAGCTGCCATGAAGCCTTGTCAAGCAAGGCTGTGTCATCACACCAACGCTCTTCTCGATCTTCTTGGCTGCAATGCACCACCTCACCCTCAGTAAGCTCCCCGCTGGAGTGGAGTTAATTTACAGAACAAACGGGAAACTGTTCAACCTCCGTCGCCTCCAGTCCAGATCCAAGGTCGTCCCATCCTCTGTCATCGAATTACAGTATGCAGACGACGCTTGCGTCTGCGCTCACTCGGAGGCCGAACTCCAAACCATCGTCAACACCTTCACCGAAGCGTACGAGAGCATGGTGTAGCGTATGTACCTTTAAGAGCCCCTGTGTACTGTAATACCGGTAGTGACCACTCGGGTATATAAGCCTGTATAGCGTCTTGTATCTTTTAGTTCACCTCCAGACTTTGTTCAGTAAACACCTGTTAAACCAACTCCTGCATTCCGTGTCTTCATTAACACACGGATACAACAGTGGCGACGAATTGGAAACGGACTTACCTGCAATTCGGCAGCACCTCAAGGAGATCGATTCCTCAGACAAAGGTCGAAGAAAAAAAATAAAAGGAAAAACTGTGGTTTCACCAGCTAGCCAGGCTGGTGGCAGGTACTGCACTAATCCTTCCTGGGCGGCGGGCTGGGGCTCGATCGGATGGCTCTGCAGCTGGGCCGAGCAGCAAGTCGGAAGGCGGAGGCAAACAGAGATGGAGGGTGGAGCACTCGGGAGACGGCCGGCGCTGCAAAGCAGGTCGGCGTTCGGACCAAGCAGAGGGAGGGGAAAGTCCCAGAGAGTCCGGCGGGAACGAGTCTCCAACTATTAAAAATATCTGTGTAAATAAAAACCGCAGAGAACAGCGTTGTCAGCAGCGGCAGCGGCGGGAAAGCGCGGGAGACGCCATTTTTTCTCGGCAGGGAAGAAAGGAAAGCGCGGGAGGCGCCATTTTTGATTTTCAGGATGCCTAAGACTGGCAACATTACTGCTTTCGATAGTGATATAGAGGATTGGACCACATATGTGGAAAGAGTGGAGGTATATTGCACAGCGAATGAAGTAGAGGATGATAAAAAGGCATCGGTACTTCTAAATCTGATGGGCGCAAGGACATACGGGCTGTTACAAAACTTAATCATTCCAGCCAAACCGATGGACAAGAATTTTAAGGAGATTGTTGATACCCTACAGGAGCACTTAAACCCAACACCGCTGCTGATAGCGGAACGATTCAAATTCTTCAGGAGGAATCAGCACAAGAATGAAAGTAACGCTGATTACCTCACCGAATTAAGAAAGCTGTCAAAGCACTGCCAATTCGGGGCAGGACTGGCAGATTCTCTACGAGACAAATTCGTCTGCGGTCTCCTAAGTGAAGGGACACAGGCTGCTTTCTGAGAAAGATTTGACACTGGACAAGGCTTTCAGTGTGGCTGTATCATACGAAGCAGCAGCAAGAGGAGCTGCAGAGATACAGCAAAAGCCACAGGACTTCGGCACCCATGAAATGACACGGGGTTTCGAGAGATGTTATCGCTGCGGCAGATCCACCCATGACCAGAGGGACTGCTGGTTCAAGGACAAAGCATGCAGGCAATGCGGAAAGATGGGACACATTGCACGTGTATGCCGATCTGGAAACAAAAAATCCACTGACAGAAAAAAAATCAATAAGGAAAAGTACAGAAAGGTACAAATGATGACGGACAGTAGCTCCGAAGACCAGAAGAGCGATAGCGACTCCGGAAACAAGAGACTAAGCTGTCTCAAATTACATAATGTAATTGCCAAAGAAGATTACCAGACCATTTGGGTTACCCTCACGATAGCGGGGTCCCCAGTTAAAATGGAGCTAGATACAGGATCAGCTCTGACCGTCATAAGTCGACGGGATTACGAACGGCTATTTCCGCATATACCTTTGAAAGACACATCCATTATCTTGAAGACATATACGGGGCAGAAAGTATACCCCAGAGGGAAAATAAGGGTGCCTGTTGTAGACAACGGCAAGGAAATACAGAAGTTGTATTTATACGTTCTGCAAGATGGTGGTCCACCGTTGTTCGGACGTGAATGGATCAGGAAGATACGTTTAGACTGGCACTCCATTCAGGCACTGACGGTGACCAGTAAGAAAAAAAATGATGATGACATCACACCTGAACGATTAAAAGACATCTTGGCTAACGCCAAAGAAGTGTTTCAACAGGGACAAATATCATATTGTGGCCATATAATTAACGAAGAAGGGTTGCATAAGTCACCTGAAAAAATTGAAGCGGTCATAAAAGCCCCAGCACCTGAAAATGTCTCACAATTAAGGTCATTCCTGGGATTGATAAATTACTATCATAAATTTTTACCGAACTTGTCAACTGTTCTGCACCCTCTTAACGCACTGCTACAAACGGGAATAATTTGGAAATGGAGCGAAGACTGTAAATGTGCCTTCCATAAATGCAAAGGCTTGGTCACGTCGAAAGAAGTGTTGGCTCATTACAACCCATCACTGCCAATCAGACTGTCGTGCGATTCATCCCCTTACGGCGTAGGAGCCGTATTATCGCATAGATTCCCTGATGGCTCGGAGCGGCCGATAGCTTTTGCGTCACGCTCATTGAACTCAGCTGAGCGTAACTATGCCCAGATCGACAGGGAAGCACTCAGCCTGGTGTGGGGAGTGAAGAAATTCAACCATTACCTACACGGACAAAAATTTACCTTGTTGACTGACCATCAACCCCTCGTCTCCATATTCAACCCTAAAAAGGGCGTTCCCATTATGACAGCGCAAAGGCTACAGAGGTGGTCCCTTTTCCTAGGGGCACACCAATATGACATAGAATACAAAGGATCAAAACAGCATGGGAATGCTGATGGTTTATCACGCCTACCGTTGCCAACGGTAGAAGAGGCACCTACAGTGGACCCAGTGGAGATGTTCCACTCAACCATAGTGGAATGTCTACCAGTAACAAATTCTACCATTGAAAAGGAAATGAGAAATGACCCGACTCTCTCACGAGTCTACGATTTAACAGTGAAGGGATGGCCAGCACATGGCGAACCACTGTTGCCAGCATTCTCGCAAAGAAGAGAACAGCTGTCAGTGTGCCGAGGAACCTTGATGTGTGGATCCAGAGTGGTGATTCCACCCAAACTCCAGGATAAAGTGCTAAAGGAGCTTCACGAGGGGCATCTGGGTGGAGTGAAAATGAAGAACCTAGCCAAAGCGTTTGTGTGGTGGCCAGGTATCGATGGAGACATCAAAGAAATGAACAAGAGCTGTCTAGGATGCCAGAAGGTCCAAAACGCCCCACCACAAGCCCCTCTACATCAATGGATTAGCTGAAAGGTTTGTCCAGACCTTCAAGAAGGCCATAAAGGCCATGGGTAATGAAGACATAAATCTACAACATAAGGTAGATAACTTCTTGTTTGCGTACAGGAATGCAACACATGTGGTTACAAACCAAACTCCCGCCATGATGTTTTTCAATAGAAGACTAAGATGCCGGCTGGATTTGATCAAGCCAAACATCAGAAGGGACGTAGAAAACCGGCAATTTCAAGGCATGAATGAAAGGCCAACTAGAACCTTCCAGATAGGTCAACAAGTTTTGGCCCGGGACTACCGTACCGAGAAATGGCAGCCTGGAACTATTTGCACACGACTAGGACCGCTGATGTATACCGTGGACATTGGAGAAAGCATAATAAGGCGCCATGCTGACCAGATCATAGAGTCATCCGAAAAGGGACAACCTACACCACAACTCTATATGCCTAATGATGAAGCAGAGATACCCATAGTATCTACCTCCGATCCGGTGATACTGGAACCAGATGAACCCGACACTGGCATTCAAGCCGAATCAGCCTTGCCAAAAGAACCTACTACACCACCGAAAACTACTACACCACCGAGGCGTTATCCGGACCGAGTCAGGAAGCCTCCAGAGAGACTGACTTATAATTGATTAACTGCAGCAAATGTGTAGATTATTGTTCTTGTAAACATGTTAATTAATGATTACTTAAAATGTTATGTACTAATTATCTAAAAGGGGAGGAATTGTAGTGTATGTACCTTTAAGAGCCCCTGTGTACTGTAATACCGGTAGTGACCACTCGGGTATATAAGCCTGTATAGCGTCTTGTATCTTTTAGTTCACCTCCAGACTTTGTTCAGTAAACACCTGTTAAACCAACTCCTGCATTCCGTGTCTTCATTAACACACGGATACAACACATGGGCCTTACACTAAACATCCATAAGACAAAGGTCCTCTACCAACCTGCCCCCGCCACACGGTACTGCCTCCCAATTATCAAAATCCATGACGAGGCCTTGGACAACGTGAACCACTTTCCATACCTCGGGAGCCTACTGTCAACAAGGGCAGACGTCGATGACGAAGTCCAACACCGCCTTCAGTGTGCCAGTGCAGCCTTTGGTCACCTGAGGAAGAGAGAGTTTGAAGACCAGGACCTCAAACCCGGCACTAAGCTCATGGTCTACAGGGCAGCAGTGATACCTGCCCTGCTGTATGCCTCAGAGACATGGATCATGTACAGCAGGCACCTCAAAGCACTGGAGAGGTACCACCAACGCTGCCTCCGCAAGATCCTGCAAATCCATTGGCAGGATAGGCGTATCAACGTCAGTGTTCTTGCTCAGGCCAACATCCCCAGCATCGAAGCTTTGAACACGCTTGATCAGCTCCGATGGACGGGTCACATCGTCCGCATGCCTGATACGAGACTCCCAAAACAAGCGCTCTACTCGGAGCTCCGACTTGGCAAAAGAGCCCCAGGTGGGCAGAGAAAACGCTTCAAGGACACCCTCAAAGCCTCCTTGAAAAAGTGCAACATCCCCACTGACACCTGGGAATCCCTGGCCCAAGACCGCACAAAGTGGAGGAGAAGCATCCGGGAAGGCGCCGAGCACCTCGAGTCCCTTCGCCGGGAGGAAGCGGAAGCCAAGCGCAAACAGCGGAAGGAGCACACATCAACCCAAGCACTCCACCCACCCGCCCCTTCAACCACCGTCTGCCCCACCTGTGACAGAGACTGTAGGTCCCGCATTGGACTCATCAGTCACCTGAGTGTTATGTTCATAAATAAATAGACGTTTTCATTATGAACAGCTAGCTTGAGCTAGTCATTTATTCAGCCATGTGGACTAGTGTACAGGCATCCATCTTGACTACTGCCTTGTGGGTAGCCCACTACTAAACATACAGCTCCACCTAGTGTACCATTCTAGAATGACATGTTACTGATCATTACATCCCCCTTCCTTTGAGGTTAAACAAAATCAATATCAATCAACTTTCAAGAAAAACGATAAAGATGATATCAGTAACACTTTTGTTAGTGCTCTATAAACCTTCGAATGAATTTGTTTTTTTTTACATAACGACATAAACATCTTCACAACAGTCAACACATTTTCAAAGCTTTACTTTATGAACTCTAAGCTTTTCATTCTTTTATTATTGTGAGGGTGCCGGTTAGTTCCCTCAGTAACCACTAGATGGCACCTTCACTTGTTTTTTCCCTTTGCTAATTGTTACTAGTTTCTCCTGTGTTTAACACTTAACTGCCTTTTATCAGGTTTATTGGTTTCACCTGTTTTTGCTTGTATTTAAGTTCTGTGGTTTCTTCCCTCTGTGCTCAGTCTTGACAAGCTGTTTGCCTAGTAGTAGCTTGTCTTGAGCTCCTATGTTTGTAACTGTTTACTTGTGTTATTCTAGTAAAGTACTTTTATTTAAGACTGCATACCTGCTTCTTGCCTCGTCTGTCTGCCCTTGGGTTCAGAACCAGCCTCGCCCTGGCAGCAAGACTGAGCCAGTATGGACCCAGCAGTGATGGAGGAATTTCTTTCTATTCTCTCCCATCAAGGTGCTTTCCTCGGCCGCCTTGAGCAACTTCTCCAAAACATTTCGGACAAGGTAAATACGTGGATTCAGACCATTCAACACCTAGCCGCTGTGGCTTCTGCTCAGGATGTTCCTCCTCAGTCAGTTCCTTTGGGTGCTACCCCACCGGTCGCCAGCCTCCAGACTCACCGAGAGCCTCGCCTACCCGCGCCAGAGCGCTATGACGGTCATCCGGGCAAGTGTCGCGGCTTCTTAACCCAGTGCTTCCTAGTTTTTGAACTCCAACCCTCCATGTTCCTATCACCCCGCTCTAAGGTAGCGTTCATCATATCACTACTCTCGGGAAAAGCTCTCGCCTGGGCTACTGCTATGTGGGAGCAGCAATCTTTCGTCTGCTCGGACATTCTCCTTTTCGCCGAAGAGATGAGCAAAGTCTTTGACCATCCTGTGAGTGGACAGGAGGCAGCTAAGAGACTTTTGAATCTCCGTCAGGGCAACTGCAGCGTAGCCAACTTCGCCATTGAGTTCTGCACACTCGCTGCGGAAAGCCGCTGGAACACCGAGGCCCTTCTCTCCACGTTTCTTCATGGCCTTTCCGAATCTATCAAAGATGAACTGGTGTCCAGAAAGGTTCCGGAGGACCTTGACACGCTCATCTCCCTTGCCATCAGAGTGGATAACCGTCTCCGGGAGCATGGTAGAGAGAGGAGATTCACTACGTCCACAGAGGTGAGATCTTCCGGTGTTTCGAATCTGACCAAGAGTTTCCAAGTACTCCCGAGTCCACCTGTTAGCACCGAAGAGGAACCTATGTAACTCGGCAGAACTCGGCTCTCCCAGTTGGAGAGACAGAGGAGATTGAGAGAGGGGCGTTGTCTTTACTGTGGCCTGTCTGGCCATCTCAGAGCCACATGCCCTGAGCTTCAGGAAAAAGCCAGGAGGATTGGGAAAATACTGACAGATCAAATCCCTTCTCCTACCCCTTCTGTCTTCCAAACCCTGCTTCCCGCTCGTCTCTCTTGGGATAGACAACAGTACAACCTCCAGGCGTTTGTTGACTCCGGGGCCGCTGGCTGTTTTATCGATGCCACCCTTGTGCGCGGCCTGAAAATTCCTTTCTCCCGCCTTGACAAGCCTTTACAAGTCACCGCCCAGCTCCTCGGTTCCGGACCGCACAGAAGGTCTGGCTGTCTACCCGGAATCTTCCGCTCCATGTGGAGTCCCGCAAGTTGGCTCCCCGGTTCATTGGACATTTTAGGATTTTGGAAAAAGTAAACCCTGTGGCCTACCGGCTCCTCCTTCCTTGGTCGATGAAGATACATCCCACGTTCCACATCTCTCACCTCAAGCCGGTACTTACCAGTCCCTTGGTTCCTGCTTCCAGACCTCCCCGCCGCCCTGCATTATTGACGGTCAGCAAGCCTACACTGTCCGTCGCCTCCTTGATAGTCACCGGGTTAGGAGGAGCATTCAATACCTGGTCGACTGGGAGGGTTATGGTCCTGAAGAGCGTTCCTGGGTTCCGGCCCGGGACATTTTGGATCCTGAACTCCTCAGGGATTTTCGCCGTCGCCACCCTGATCGTCCAGGAGGAACGTCAGGAGCCGTTCCTAGGGGAGGGGGTCCTGTGAGGGTGCCAGTTAGTTCCCTCAGTAACCCCTAGATGGCACCTTCACTTGTTTTTTTCCCTTTGCTAATTGTTACTAGTTTCTCCTGTGTTTATTACTTAACTGCCTGTTATCAGGTTTATTGGTTTCACCTGTTTTTGCTTGTATTTAAGTTCTGTGGTTTCTTCCCTCTGTGCTCAGTCTTGACAAGCCGTTTGCCTAGTGGCAGCTTGTCTTGAGCTCCTATGTTTGTAACTGTTTACCTGTGTGATTCTAGTAAAGTACTTTTATTTAAGACTGCATACCTGCTTCTCGCCTCGTCTGTCTGCACTTGGGTCCAGAACCAGCCTCACCCTGACAATTATAGTTTTCTTTGTCTTCAAAGATTAAGTCTATCAGGCTTTTTTACTTCACGTGTGGATCTTCTCAGCACAGGTAAGTCTGATGTGTTTGCACGAGAGCCTGTATGTGTGTTTGTGTTAGATTGTTCTGGTGGTGAGAGACAAGATTCAGTTGCGGCATTGTCACCGATTTGCTCTTGGATAGTTTCTTGTGTTTTCAGGAGGGAACAGCAGTTCCTCCTGAGAATCTGTCCTTCCTCAGTTCTAACAGTGTATGACCTTGGTCCTACTTCCTCAAGAACTGTAGCTTTCCTGTTCCATGCATCTGGATCCTCAATCCTGACAACATCATCCCTTGTCAATGGTTTTAGAGTTTTGGATGACTTGTCACAGTATGATTTCTGTTTCAGCTTTAACAGTTGAAGTCTCTGTCTCAGTTCCTTACTCTGCTTTTCTTTTGCACAGCAAGGTAGCGTGGTGTGCAACTTGCGACCCATTAGGAGTTCAGCAGGTGAAGAACCACAGTCTAAAGGGGAGGCTCGGTAGCTCAGCAGGGCGAGATAAGGATCAGACTTGCTTTCTGTTGCTTTCTACAGTAGCTGTTTGAGAACTTGAACACCTTTCTCTGCCTTACCATTTGACTGAGCATACAGAGGACTGGATGTGATGGGATGAAAGTCATAATGTGCTGCAAACTGTTGCCACTCCTTACAGTTGAAGCATGGACCATTGTCACTAACGGCAATCCTGGGAATTCCATGTCTGGCGAAGATGGATTTAACATGCATTATGACACTGCTTGCTGATGTGCTTGAGAGCAGCGCCATCTCAGGATAGTTAGAATAGTAGTCAATCACTATTAGATAGTCTTTACCATTCAAATGAAAGAGGTCCATACCAACCTTTTGCCATGGTGCTGTTGGTAAGCCAGCTACTATCATTGGTTCCTTTGCTTGTTTGTTTTGGTGTTTCTGACATGTCTCACATATGCCTATCATGTTCTCAATGTCCTTATTTATGCCAGGCCAATAAACAGTGTCTCTTGCTCTCCTTTTGCATTTTTCAATTCCGAGGTGTCCCTCATGAATCCTTTTGAGCATGTCTTGACATAGAGCCTGTGGAATGACTATTCTGTTCTGTTTTAGTAATAGTCCACTTGCGACATTTAACTCTGACCTGATGTGATAGTATTTTGGACAGGAACCTTTTGGCCAACCATGATGAATGTTCTCTATTACTGTTTGTAACACTGTATCTTTTACTGTTTCTTCTGCTATTTGCTTTGATTTTGTGTCTGACACGGGCAGCGCAGCAGTGACCATACTCACATGAACATCCACGTCTTCCTCAGTAGAGCTCACATGACTCATTGTGGGTGCTCGGGATAGTGCATCTGCTAACACTATGTGTTTGCCTGGTGTGTAGATCAGTTCAAAGTTATATGTTTGCAGCTTCATCATGAGCTGTTGAATCCTTGGAGACATCTCATTCAGATTTTTTTTAATGATGGCAACCAGTGGGCAGTGGTCTGTCTCAACTGTGAAGGTGGGAAGTCCATATATGTAGCCATGGGACTTTTCTAGTCCAACTACCAAGCCTAGACATTCCTTTTCAATCTGGGTGTATCGGCACTCAGCGTCAGTCATAGACCTGGAGGCATAGGCAATAGGCTTCCAATCTTCACCCTCTGCTTGTAGCAAGACCGCGCCTAGGCCATCTTTTGATGCATCCGTTGACACTTTGATTCTCTTTGTTGGGTCAAAGAAGGTGAGTACAGGTGTGGTTGTCAGCACTGTTTTGAGGTTCACCCACTCTTGTTCATGTCCTTCTGTCCATGCGAACTCATTTGTTTTATGTAGCAGGTCTCGCAGACAGGCTGTCTTGGCTGACAAGTTAGGAATGAACTTTCCAATGAAGTTTATCATCCCCATGATGCGTAGCACTCCTTTTTTGTCAGTGGGTCGGGGCATTTTGAGTATGGCGTTTACTTTTTCCATATCTGGCTCTATTCCTTTACCAGATAGATTATCTCCTAGGAAAGTGACTTCCTGGACGCCAAACTGACACTTGGCTTTGTTGAGCTTCAGTCCATTCCGGCGTATGCTCTGTAGAACTTTAGTCAGTCTCTCATTGTGTTCTTTCAGTGTGGAGCCCCAGATGATGATGTCATCAACATAGACCCGAACTCCTTCCAGACCTTCAATTATGTGTTCCATCGCTCTATGAAAGATTTCAGATGCAGATATTATCCCGAAAGGCATTCTGAGGAAACAATACCTGCCAAATGGTGTGTTGAAGGTACAGTATTTGGTGCTCTCTTCATCCAGTTTTAGTTGCCAAAATCCTTGTGAGGCATCGAGCTTTGTGAAGTATCTGGCACCTGACATTTCACTGGTGATTTCTTCTCACTTGGGAATCTGGTAGTGTTCACGTTTTATGTTTGCATTTAAGTCCTTTGGATCCATGCATACTCTTAGATCATTGTTCTTTTTCTTTACACATACCATGGACCACCCAGTCTGTTGGCTCTTTGACTTTCCTGATGACTCCTATTGTGGTCATTCTGTCCAGTTCTTTCTTGAGCCGGTCACGCAGGGGTGCTGGAACTCTCCATGGAGCATGTACCACTGGCTGAGCATTCTCCTTTAGCTGGATCTTGTAAGTGAATGGTAGAACTCCAAATCCTTTGAACACATCCTGGAAATTACTCACTACAGAATCCACTGAGTCATCTGGTCTGCTTATGGCACAGTTTATATGGTAGACTCTCTTGACCAGTTCTAAGTCCTCACAAGCTTTGTCACCTAGTAGTGAATCAAGTCTTTCAGCCACAACAGAAAACATGAGATGATGCACTTTGTCTTTGACTGTCACTAAGTCTGCATACACCTAAGCTATCTATTTTTTGTCCATTATAGTTCTTCAGTAGTACTGACTTTTTCTGTATTTTGGGCCTTTCTTTCATATTTTTAATGTCACTCATACTGATTAAGTTTGCTTTTGCCCCAGTGTCTAGTTTCAATGTAACTAATGCTCCATTTACCTGCAGTGGCATCATCCATTTGGCCTCTTTTACTGCATTAATTTTATGTTCAGCATTGTCCATTCCTGAGGGCTGCACATTTTCTGTATCCTTTTCGATATTGTCACGACACCATTCCTACAAAAAATGTCTCACTTAAATCAGTGTCCTCAATCACATTGACTTGTTGCCCTTTCTTTGTTTTTACTTTTGAAAAGCATTGTTTGGCAAAGTGATTCTTTCCATTACATTTTGTGCACATTTTCCCAAATGCAGGGCATTGTCTTGACTGGTGCTGGTAACCACAGCATTTACAATTAAAAGTTCCATCCTCCGATTGCTTTGCATTTCTGTTCTGCCCATGTTTCTTCCCCTTGTAGGACACAGCAGCACAGTCACTCATTACAGTCGCATCATTATTAATTTCACTGAAAGTCTTTGCGTGCTGCCGAGCTAGCTCACTGGCATGGCATATTTTCACAGCATCCTCCAATGTTAGTTCGGTTTCTCTCAACAAACGTTCCCTGACCTTTTTATCATGAATACCAAACACAATCTGGTCACGAATCATGGATGATTTCAGTTCAGGGAAATTACATGTCTGTGCTTTCAGTTTCAGATTGGTCACAAAGCTATCAAAAGTCTCATTTTGCTGCTGTGTCCGTGAACGGAACACGTACCTCTCATAGAAACATAGAAACATAGGCGATAGGAGCAGGAGTAGGCCATTCGGCCCTTCGAGCCTGCTCCGCCATTCAACGAGATCATGGCTGATCATCCACACCCTAGCACCCGGTCCCTACACCGACAGCCATCCCACCCAAGCCCTATCCCCGTAACCCCACGTATTTAATCCCCCTAACACTAAGGGCCAATTTTTATCATAGCCAATCAACCTAACCCGCACATCTTTGGACTGTGGGAGGAAACCGGAGCACCCGGAGGAAACCCACGCAAACACGGGGAGAATGTGCAAACTCCACACAGACAGTCACCCGAGGCCGGATTTGAACCCGGGTCCCTGGCGCTGTGAGGCAACAGTGCTCTCATAGGTCTCGTTCTTTTTGGGAGAACAATGTGTATCAAACTTCTTTAGCACATCGTCCATTTTTTCTCTGTCCTCCTCTTGATGAAATACAAATGTATTAAATACCTCTATCGCCTGTGGGCCTGCAACCGTGAGCAGCAACGCTATTTTCCTTGCGTCTGGCATCGTACCGAACCCGATGGCGGCATTGTAGAGTTTGAATTGTTGTTTGAAAGTCCGCCAATTGCAGTCGACATTCCCCGTGAGTTTCAAACCCTCTGGTGGCTTCAAATTCTCCATTTCACGTTTCACAATATTCAGCAGATATTACCACTCCTGGTACCATGTTATGTTCATAAATAAATAGACGTTTTCATTATGAACAGCTAGCTTGAGCTAGTCATTTATTCAGCCATGTGGACTAGTGTACAGGCATCCATCTTGACTACTGCCTTGTGGGTAGCCCACTACTAAACATACAGCTCCACCTAGTGTACCATTCTAAAATGACATGTTACTGATCATTACACTGAGAACTCATTTTTAATGTGGAAGCAAGTCATCCTCGGTTCCGAGGGACTGCCTAGGAAGAGGAGAAGAATCACTTTACATTGAGACTGCGATTCCAGGCCATTGACTTATATGAAGAACAGGAAGGTTCACAACCAGACCCTACGTTACCCAGGTAACACCTCCCCATTGTATCCCAGCTCTGCTTCCTCCCATCAGTCAGTCACTAATCCACATCCACGCCTTGATGCTCACCAGCCTTAGTTTGTTATGAAATCATTAGATACAAGTCCTTTTAGAAGTCGAGGTACACTCGAGTAGGATTGGAGGGTTCACGTTAGAGTGGAATCATTGACATTTACAGCATAGGAGGTGGCCATTCAGCCCATCGAGCCCCCCCTCACCCGCCCCCCCCCCCGCCGTGCCCCCGCGCCCCCGCCCTCAGAGAGATTCACTTGACGGCCCTTTTCCCACGACCATTAACATTTTTCTATTTCACATATTTATCCACTCTGAATTCTGCTTCTCCCCAACTTTCTGGTCCATGTTCTCCCTGTAAGCCGGTGTAGACCCTCTGTGCTGATCCCAATAGGTTCTGCAGTGATCCATACAGAACGTGTCTATCCCCTCGGGCGTATTTAGTCACATTCGGCCTGTTGCTTGCGATGGATCCCTGGCAGATTTATTTGGACTGCTGCCCACAGCCATGCTTGCTGTTAGTACACTTCCTGTGTCCCTGATGACCATGTGTGCAGGAAGTGTATCCAGCTGCAGCTACTGGCAGACCGCATTGCAGCGCTGGAGCTGCGATTGGATACATACTGCACCATTCGCGATGCTGAGGACGTTGTGGATATCACGTTTAAGCAGTTGGTCACACCGCAGGCAAAGGTTGGACAGTCAGAAAGGGAAGGGGTGACCAGCAGACAGAGTAGTAGGCACAGGCAGGTAGTGCAAGAGTCCCCTGTGGCCATCTCCCTCTCAAACAGATATATCACTTTGAATACTGTTGAGGGGGATGGCTTATCAAAGGAAGGCAGCAGCAGCCAACTTCCTGGTACCAGGGGTGGCTCTGCTGCACAGGACGGGAGGAAAAAGAGGGGTAGAGCTATAGTAATAGGGGATTCTATTGTAAGGGGAATAGATAGGCGTTTCTGCGGCCGCAAACGAGACTCCAAGATGGTGTGTTGCCTCCCTGGTGCAAGGGTCAAGGATGTCTCGGAGCGGCTGCAGAACATTTTGGAAGGGGAGGGTGAACAGCCAGTTGTCGTGGTGCATATAGGTACAAACGATATAGGTAAAAAACAGGATGAGGTCCTAAAAGCTGAATATAGGGAGTTAGGAGGTAAATTAAAAAATAGGACCTCAATGGTAGTAATCTCAGGATTGCTACCAGTGCCACGTGCTAGTTAGAGTAGAAATAGAAGGATATTTCAGATGAATACGTGGCTAGAGGAATGGTGCAAGGGGGAGGGATTCAAATTCCTGGGACATTGGAACCGGTTCTGGGGGAGGTGGGACCAGTACAAACTGGACGGTTTGCACCTGGACATGGCCGGGACCGATGTCCTAGGGGGGAGTGTTTGCTAGTGCTCTGGGGGAGGGTTTAAACTAAAATGGCAGGGGGTTGGGAACCTGAGCAGGGAGACAGAGGAAAGGGAAACAAGGATAAAAGCAAAAGATAGGAAGGAGAAAAACAAAAGTGGCAGTCAGAGAAATCAACGGTTTAAATCAAACATGGCCACAGTAAATCTAAGAGCATTAAAAAAACAAGCCTGAAGGCTTTGTGTCTTAATGCGAGGAGCATTCGTAATAAGGTAGATGAATTAGCTGCGCAAATAGAGGTAAACAAATATGATTTGATTGGGATTACGGAAACATGGCTCCAGGGTGGCCAAGGCTGGGAACTCAACATCCAGGGGTATTCAATATTCAGGAAAGATAGGCAAAAAGGAAAGGGAGGTGGGGTAACATTGCTGGTTAAAGAAGGGATTAACACAATTGTAAGGAAGGATATTAGCTCTGATGATGTGGAATCTGTATGGGTAGAACTGAGAAATACCAAGGGGCAGAAAACGTTAGTGGGAGTGGTATATAGACCTCCAAACAGTAATGCGGAGGTTGGGGATGGCATTAAAAGGGAAATTAGAGAAGCGTGCAATAAGGGCACAGCAGTCATCATGGGTGACTTTAATCTACATATAGATTGGGCTAACCAAATTAGTAACAATACTGTGGAGGAGGAATTCCTGGAGTGTTTACAGGATGGTTTCCTGGACCAATATGTCGAAGAACCAACCAGAGATCAGGCCATCTTAGACTGGGTATTATGTAACGAGAAAGGATTAATTAGCAATCTTGTACGAGTCCCCTTGGATCGGAACGATCATAATATGATAGAATTCTTCATTAAGATGGAGAATGAAGTGGTTGACTCAGAGACTAGGGTCGTCAATTTAAATAAAGGAAACTACGATGGTCTGAGGCACGATTTGGGTAGGATTGATTGGGGAATGTCACTCAAAGGGTTGACGGTGGATAGGCAATGGCAAACATTCAAAGACCGCATGGATGAACTACAGAATTTGTTCATCCCAGTTTGGCATAAAAATAAAACAAAAAAGGTGACTCAACTGTGGATAACAAGGGAAATTAGGGATAGCATAAGATCCAAGGAGAGGACATATAAATTGGCCAGAAAAAGCAGTAATCCAGAGGATTGGGAGCAGTTTAGGATTCAACAAAGGAGGACAAAGGGATTAATTAAGAAGGGAAAATAGAATATGAGAGTAAGCTTTCAGGGAACATAAAACTGACTGTAAAAGCTTTTATAGATATGTGAAGAGAAAAAGATTGGTGAAGTCAAGCGTAGGTCCCTTGCAGTCAGAATCAGGGGAATTTATAATGGGGAACAAAGAAATGGCAGACCAATTAAATACATACTTTGGTTCTGTCTTCACAAAGGAGGACACAAATAACCTCCCAGAGATGTCGGGGAACATAGGGTCTGATGAAAGGGAGGAACTGAAATAAATCAGTATTTGTAGGGAAATGGTGTTAGGGAAATTGACGGGATTGAAGGCCGATAAATCCCCAGGGCCTGATAATCTACATCTTAGGGTACTTAAGGAAGTGGCCCTAGAAATAGTAGATGCATTGCTGATCATCTTCCAACATTCGATGGAATCTGGAACAGTACCCATGGATTGGAGGGTAGCTAATGTTACCCCACTATTCAAAAAAGGTGGTAGAGGGAAAACGGGGAATTACAGACCGGTAAGCCAGACATCGGTAGTGGGGAAAATGCTAGAGTCCATTATAAAAGATGTAATAGCAGAGCACTTGGAAAACAGTGACAGGATTGGACAAAGTCAACATGGATTTACAAAACGTAAATCGTGCTTGACTTATCTACTGGAACTTTTTGAGGATGTAACTGGTAAAATAGATAAGGGAGAACCAGTGGATGTGGTGTATTTGGACTTTCAGAAGGCTTTCGATAAGGTCCCGCATAAGAGATTAGCATGTAAAGTTAAGGCACATGGGATTGGGGGCAAGGTATTGACTTGGATAGAGAACTGGTTGGCAGACAGAAAGCAGAGTTGGAATAAACGGGTCTTTTTCCGAGTTGCAGGCAGTGACTAGTGGGGTACCGCAGGGATCGGTCCTTGGACCCCAGCTATTCACAATATATATTAATGATGATCTAGACAAGGGAACTAGATGCAATATCTCCAAGTTTGCAGATGACACAAAGCTGGGTGGACGTGTGTGCTGTGAGGAGGATGCTGAGAAACTCCAGTATGATTTGGACAGGTTGGGTGATTGGGCAGAAGCATGGCAGATACAATATAACGTGGATAAATGTGAGGTTATCCACTTTGGTGGCAAAAACAGGAAGGCAGATTATTATCTGAATGGCAATAGATTGGGAGAAGGGGAAATGCAACGAGACCTGGGTGTCCTTGTGCACCAGTCGCTGAAGGTAAGCATGCAGGTGCAGCAGGCAGTTAAGAAGGCAAATAGTATGTTGGCCTTCGTAGCAAGAGGGTTTGAGTACAGGAACAAGGATGTCTTGCTGCAGTTGTACAGGGCCTTGGTGAGGCCACATCTTGAGTATTGTGTGCAGTTTTGGTCGCCTTATCTGAGGAAGGATGTTCTTGCCATGGAAGGAGTTCAGCGAAGATTCACCAGGCTGATACCTGGGATGGCAGGAATAACGTATGAGGAGAGATTAGGTCGATCGGGCTTGTACTCGCTGGAGTTTAGAAGAAGGAGAGGGGATCTCATTGAAACTTATAAAATTCTGACAGGACTGGACAGACTAGATGCAGGAAGGATGTTCCTAATGGTCGGGGAGTCTAGAACCAGGGGCCACAGTCTAAGGATAAGGGGTAGGCCATTTAGGACAGAAATGAGGAGGAATTTCTTCACCCAGAGAGTGGTGAACCTGTGGAATTCTCTACCACAGAAGGCAGTGGAGGCCAATTCATTGAATATATTCAAGAAGGAGTTGGATATATTTCTTAAGGCTAAAGGGATCAAGCGGTATGGGGAGAAGGCAGGGACCGGGTACTGAATTTGGATGATCAGCCATGATCTCATTGAATGGCAGAGTAGGCTCGAGGGGCGAATGGCCTACTCCTGCTCCTATCTTCTATGTTTCTATGTAAGCTGGGCCCCACATGTTTACTGGCTATTGGTCACACATCTGCACGGCTCCCTACCTCCGGCCACTCAATTCCAGTCCCTAAACAGTTGCATCTCAGCTTACGAGGGGTTTTAATAGAGTTGATAGGCAGAAACTGTTTCCACTGGCAGGAGGATCGGTAACCAAAGGACACAGATTTAATGTTATTGGCAAAAGAACCAGAGGGGAGATGAGGAGAATTTTTTCACACAGTGAGTTGTTGTGATCTGGAATGCGCCGCCTGAAAGGGCGGTGGAAGCATATTCAATAGTAACTTTCAAAAGAGAATTGCATAAATACTTGAAAAGGAGAGATTTACAGGGCTATGGGGAAAGAGCAGGGGGAGTGGGACTAATAGGAGAGCTCT
This sequence comes from Somniosus microcephalus, assembly GCF_052327205.1. Classification (NCBI taxonomy): domain Eukaryota; kingdom Metazoa; phylum Chordata; class Chondrichthyes; order Squaliformes; family Somniosidae; genus Somniosus; species Somniosus microcephalus. The sequence continues at coordinate 103,951 of NW_028225928.1, forward strand.
TTCAAAGAGCCGGCACAGGCACGATGGGCCAAATGGCCTCCTCCTGTGCTGTGTGATTCTGTGATTCAGGAAACACGGACTTCCCACATGGGCACTCCCCTGCTTTTCCTGAAATGATGGATTTCACCCAAGATAGGAGCAGTTGGTCCTGTGGTTTCTCATGAACTGGATACATTATGGAACGAGAAAGGATTAACTAGCAATCTTGTTGTACGAGGCCCCTTGGGTCGGAGCGATCATAATATGAACGAATTCTTCATTAAGATGGAGAATGAAGCACTTGACTCAGAGACTAGGGTCCTGAATGTAAAATTAAGGAAACTACGATGGTCTGAGGCATGAGTTGGGTAGGATTGATTGGGGAATGGCACTCAAAGGGTTAACGGTGGATAGGCAATAGCAAACATTCAAAGACCGCATGGATGAACTACAGAATTTGTTCATCCCAGTTTGGCATAAAAATAAAACAAAAAAGGTGACTCAACCATGGCTAACGAGGGAAATTAGGGATAACATAAGGTCCAAGGAGAGGACATATAAATTGGCCAGAAAAAGCAGTAATCCAGAGGATTGGGAGCAGTTTAGGATTCAACAAAGGAGGACAAAGGGATTAATTAAGAAAGGGGAAATAGAATATGAGAGTAAGCCTGCAGGGAACATAAAAACTGTAAAAGCTTTTATAGATATGTGAAGAGAAAAAGATTGGTGAAGTCAAGCGTAGGTCCCTTGCAGTCAGAATCAGGGGAATTTATAATGGGGAACAAAGAAATGGCAGACCAATTAAATACATATTTTGGTTCTGTCTTCACAAAGGAGGACACAAATAACCTCCCAGAGATGTCGGGGAACATAGGGTCTGATGAAAGGGAGGAACTGAAATAAATCAGTATTTGCAGGGAAATGGTGTTAGGGAAATTGATGGGATTGAAGGCCGATAAATCCCCAGGGCCTGATAATCTACATCCTAGGGTACTTAAGGAAGTGGCCCTAGAAATACTAGATGCTGTTAAGTCTGTGTGTCCCAGTTATGCTTATTATAAATCACTGGACACAGACCACAAGAACAACTTTAACGGGTCTTTACTATTCGGAGGTCAGGGCTGAACTGCCCAGCAAATCCCTACACAACACTTATATACCGGTGTGGTCACCACCGGTATTACAGTAAACAGCAACCAAGAGAAAGTAGTACATCTCTTAAGGTAGTTCTCTTAAGGTGGAACAGGTTACATACACCACAATCCTTCCTTTTTAGCTTAACAGTTATATCCCCATTTAACATAACGTAATAACATATATATCTACAACTTCATGCAAAACAGTTCAAAGATTCAGTCTCTGAGGAGGCCTCCTGATTCGAGTTGGATAACGCCTTTCAGGGGTCTCTGATTCTCGTTGCTGGGTTGACTCATCCAGTTGATCTCTTATGGATTGGACATCATCCTCAGGTACATTCACTTCTGAGGTAGATGCTTCAGGTTCACTAACTTCTTCCACGGTTGTCTCTGCCGTAACCATGGGTTCGACCCTTGTTCTCGATTCTACCAGTTGGTCAGCATGACGCCGTATTACATTTTCACCAATATCTACCGTGTACATCAGGGGTCCTTGTCTGGCCCGAATTGTTCCAGATTGCCATTTCTCGTTTTTATAGTCCCGGGCTAACACTGGTTGTCCTATTTCGAAACTCCGAGTGGTCTTGTTATTTATATGCTGGAACTGTTTGTTTTCAACTTCCCTCCGCACATTTGGTTTTAACAAGTCCAACCTGGACCGCAACCTCCTGTTATAGAACATCATGGCAGGACTTTGGTTTGTCACTGCATGAGTGGCATTTCGATATGCCAGTAGGAATTTGTCCACCTTGTGTAGTAGTGGAATCTGATCTTCGCTCATGGCCTTTATTGCTTTTTTGAACGTTTGTACAAATCTCTCGGCCAACCCGTTTGTAGCCGGATGATATGGGGCAGAGGTATAATGTTTCACCCCATTCTTCTTCATGAATTTCTGGAATTCTTCTGACACGAACTGCGGTCCGTTGTCTAAACAAATTTGTTCTGGCAATCCATTTCTTGCAAATATCGTTCTTAGCACCGCGATCGTCTTTTCCGAGGTAGTGGTAGTCATCTTAATCACTTCTGGCCATTTAGAATGTGCGTCCACCGCAATTAAAAACATGGAGTCCATGAATGGACCAGCAAAGTCAATATGTACACATTGCCATGGGGTTGAAGGCCATTCCCATGGATGCAGCGGTGCAATCGGAGGTGCATTTTGCACTTTTTGGCACCCTGAGCAGCTTTCCGTCAGATCCTCTATCTGTTGGTCGATACCTGGCCACCACACATAAGCCCTAGCAAGGCTTTTCATCTTGACTCCCCCCAGATGACCTTCATGCAGTTCCTTTAGAACTCTCTCTCTTAACTTAGGAGGAATAATCACCCTTGTTCCATACATCAATGTTCCTTGACAGACAGACAGCTGTTCTCGTCTTGCTGAGAATGCCGGTAACAGTGGATCACCATGTGCTGGCCATCCCTTCACTGTCACTTCGTAGACCCGGGACAGTGTCGGGTCGTTCCTGGTTTCTCTTTCAATACTTGCATTGGTGACTGGTAAACATTCAATGATGGTCGAGCGAAATAACTCAACAGGGTCAACCGTCAGTGCCTCCTCCTCTGTAGGTAGTGGCAGGCGCGACAGCCCATCAGCATTACCATGCTGCTTTGTACCTTTGAATTCGATCTGATATTGATGTGCCCCTAGGAAAAGGGACCATCTCTGGAGTTTCTGTGCTGTCATCACCGAAACACCCTTCTTAGGGTTAAAAATGGATACCAACGGCTGGTGGTCTGTCAGAAGCGTAAACTTTTGGCCCTGCAGGTAATGATTAAACTTCTTTACTCCCCACACAAGGCTGAGAGCCTCCCTATCTATCTGAGCATAGTTGCGCTCAGTGGAGGTCAATGATCTGGATGCGAACACAACTGGCCTCTCCAGGCCATTTGGCAACTTGTGTGAGAGTACTGCCCCAATACCATATGGAGAAGCATCACAAGCCAAACGAATAGGTAGCGTTGGGTTGAAGTGAGCCAACACTTCCTCTGAGGTGATCAATGCCTTGCTTTTGCGAAAGGCCCTCTTACAGTCCTCGCTCCACTTCCATGGTACTCCCTTCTGCAAAAGAGCGTTCAGCAGGTGCAGCACCGTGGATAAATTTGGCAGAAACTTATGGTAATAGTTAATCAACCCTAGGAACGACCTCAACTGGGATACATTATCCGGAGCGGGAGCCTTCACAACAGCTTCGATCTTGTCAGGAGACTTATGAAGCCCCTCCTGGTCAATGACATGACCACAGTACAAGATCCTCTTCTGAAAGAACTCACATTTCTGGCGATTAACTCGAAGTCCATATTCTTTCAATCTGGTGAGCACCAGTTCCAAATTTGCAAGGTGTTCCTCATCATCATCTCCTGTAATCAGAATATCGTCCAGGTAACATTGTGTGCCTGGAATTCCCTGTAATACCTGCTCCATGGCCCTCTGCCAAATTGCTGGAGCCGATGCCACTCCAAAAACCAGTCTATTATACCGGTACAAGCCTCTATGCGTGTTGATCGTGAGATACTGGCGTGACTCTTCCTCAACTTCCATCTGTAAGTACGCCTGCGCCAGGTCTATCTTGGTGAAGTGTTTCCCGCCAGACAACGAAGCGAAGATATCCTCAATCCGCGGAAGCGGATACTGCACCGTGTGAAGCACCGGATTAACAGTGATCTTGAAATCTCCACAGATGCGAACCTTCCCCAGTTCCCCCAGCTTGTTGCTCGATGAACGCTTCATGACGGGGACAATGGGCGTGGCCCACTCACTCCAGTCTACCTTAGACAGTACTCCTGAACGTTCTAGCCCTTCCAGCTCAGCTTCCACAGCAGGTCGTATCGCATAAGGTACCGGTCTGGCTTTGAAAAATTTCGGGTTTGCATGTTCTTCAACCTTGATGTTTGCCGTAATTCCTCTCAGTGTTCCCAGTCCCTGTTGGAACACCTCTTTAGCATCGTCCAATATTCTGGACAATCGTTTAGGTTTGACATCTTTTTTACCGGAATCTACCATTAGTGCTTTTAAGGAATGCCAGTCCATATTTATTTTTCTAATCCACTCCCGTCCCAGTAGTGGTGGACCTCCCTCAGGTAGCACATATAAGTCCATTCCTCGGCTTTCTTTGCCCTTGTGGACCACCTTTACCTCTATCTTCCCGATGGGGTATACTCTTTGCCCCGTGTATGTTTTCAATACAATCTCCGTATCCCGTAGGGGAATATGTGGGAATAACCTTTTGTAATCTTGCTTATTCATGACCGTCAATGCCGATCCAGTGTCCAATTCCATCTTCACTTGGACTCCTGCTATCTGAAGTGTGACCCAGATTGTTTGGAGGTCTGCTTCATTACCAACATTGTGTACTCTTAGACTACCCAGTTCATTACTGCTGGAGTCTGAATTTGACTTCTGTTTGTTCGAACTGTTCTCTGTCACCTTGTGTACCTTTCTGTACTTTTCCTGCGGTGACTTTTTGTTGCTGGTCTTCTTTCCTGACCGGCATACTTTAGCTATGTGACCAAGCCTGCCACATTTTCTGCATTCCTGATTTTTGAACCAGCACTGGTTCTGATCGTGCGTTGTCTTTCCACAACGATAACATTTTACTGTACCCAAGACCATTTGATTGGTGCTGAGTTCCGGTGACCGTAGCTGCATTTCCGCAGTGCCTCTCGCTGCGGCTTCGTGCGATGCTGCAATAGTGACAGCTTTATCAAGCGTAAGATCATTCTCCTCAAGCAGTCGCTTTTGTGTTCCTTCTTTTAACAATCCACACATAAATTTATCTCTCAGCGCATCTGCTAGTCCTGTTCCAAACTGACAGTACTTTGATAGCTTACGCAGTTCAATTAAAAATTCAGCGTTGCTTTCGTCTTTCAGCTGCGTTCTTCTGTAAAATTTAAATCGTTCGCTATCATCAGCGGCGTGGGGTTTAAATGATTTTTCAGGACAGTAACAATATTCGCGAAAGTCTGATCCGCCGGTTTATCTGGTGATAGAAGGTGCTTCAATAGCCCGTATGTCTTCGCACCCATTGAGTTTAATAAGGTTAGTGCTTTCTCATCATCTGGTACCTTATTTGCTTTACAATAAACTTCCATGCGTTCTACATACGTGGTCCAATCTTCGATATCGCTATCAAAGGTATTAATGTTCCCATGTTTAGACATCCTTGCAAGTTTTTAAATTTTTCTTTTTCTCAAAATGGCGGCTTCCCGCGCTTGTCTTCTTCCCCCGCCTACTAAAATGGCGGCTTTCCGCGCTTGGCGGTCTTTCCCGCGCTCGTCTTCTTCCCCCGCCGACTACAATGGCGGATTCCCGCGTTTGCCCTCTTCCCCCGCTGGCTGCAATGGCGATTGCCGTGCTGCTGCCGTTCTCGCCTCCCCAGCGGTTCTCAATTCCCCGACGCTGCTTTTACTCCCCCGCGGTTCCCGTGGGCATTCACGCTTCCCCTGCTGTTGCGCCTCTCAGCCCCGCATGCAGCCCGGTCCTTTACACTGGCTGCGTTTGAGTTCTCCGCGGCTCTCGTGCCTTAAGCTGCCCCAGTCGCTGCGCCTCTCGGCCTCGATTGCAGCCCGGCCCTTTTCACCGGCCGTGGTCGAGTTCTCCGCCCTTTTTC
>NW_028225929.1:0-109540 GCF_052327205.1 Somniosus microcephalus
TACAGTGTCCAATAACAAGAGGCCAATTACACTGCCCAAGAACAAGAAACCAATTACACTGCCCAATAACGAGAGGCCAATTACACTGCCCAATAACAAGAGGCCAATTACACTGCCCAATAACAAGAGGCCAATTATAGTGTCCAATAACGAGAGGCCAAATGCACTGCCCAATAACAAGAGGCCAATTATGGTACTCTGCGATCCTTTAACTCAGCACAGACCAGGGACTGAACGCGGGGCGTTGCTGGTCTGTAGGGCTTGTCCACACACTGGATTAAGACAGGAATTTGTCCATTTTGTCCTCTAATCTCAGTTAACTTGGCACCCATGTAATCGCTGCAGCTGGGATAATTGGCAGATCATTCTGCCAGTTAGTAGGTAAGTCACACATGCTATTAAACACAGATGACCCACTCTTCACCGTGCAGTCCCTAACACTTGATTACTTATCACTTCCTTCTTCACAAACCATTTCGTGCCAACACTGGCTCCCTCATCGATGTTAACGTCCAATTACTCCATGTAAAAGTTTAAAGCATTAGGAAAAGAAGACTTTGACACTCAGAACCTCTCACATTACCATCCTAGTGACAGCACAATTATTACCACATTCCTGAGGAGTCTCATTATACACCACGTCTTGCTATACATTTCCCGTGTCCTGGGCAATGCAACGAGGAAAGAGGAGAATGGCACCAGACCCTGGTCTGCTGCTCACCACCATTGATTATTGAACCAACTGCATCTGAAACCAATCATCTGTGTGCGTGGATGTCAATAATATCAAGGTTGCATATATAATGTTGATTAACTCTTCTCGCAACATGGCTGGTAAGTATACTATCACAGAAGGGCAGAAGAGATGCACAATAAAGGGGTGATGCTTTGATTTCTGTTTGCTTTACTGCTGGAGAAAATGAATTGAAAAACGTTATAAGCCTTAATAGTTAATGTTGCCGAGTCAAAAGTTGACCAAATGATATGTTACAATGAGACAGGCCCAAGTTTTGCAATTTTGAGCAGATTTGAATGAGCCCACATCTCTTGCCTTAGGTATGAGGCACACTCTAAACCTCTCCGCCTCTCTACCTCTCTGTCATCCTTTAAGACACTCCCCTCCAATTCTGGCCTCTTGCACATCCCCGATTTTCATCATTCCACCATTGGCTGTGCCTTCAGCTGTCTAGGCCCTTAGCTTGGAAAATCCATCCCTAAACCTCTCCGCCTCGCTCTCCTCCTTTAAGACGCTCCTTAAAATCTACCTCTTTGACCAAGCTTCTGGTCACCTGTCCCGATACCTCCTTATGTGGCTCGGTGTCAAATTTTGTCTGATTATACTCCTGTGAAGTGCCTTGGGCGTTAAAGACGCTATATAAATGCAAGTTGTTGTTGTTGAAAAATCAATGAGCCCAATAATGTGTCCTGGGACCACTGCTCTCTGGGGCTGTGTGTGCCTGCAGTGCCTCAGACTGAACTGACTTTGTACCAGAATGCCTGACCAAGCTGCAGAACAGCATGGAGCGCGTGACCATTCCAGGGCCCTCGACCCCACCCCCTCCCTCGGCTGAAAACCCAATCTTGGCCATAGTCAACTTAACAAATGCAGTGACTGGGGGCTCCAACCTAATCCAGTCTGTCTTCTCTGCATTCTGATAGTGGAGAGAATGAAACAAACCCATAGCTGTTCAGCAATCTGTTTCCAAACAGATCTCTGGGCATGGTGAAGGAATACCCAGCAGCAGAGGAATGGCAGGTGTGGGCATGTCCCTCAGGGCAAAGCCGTATCTGTTACCCCAGCCACCCCGTTCAAATGACTACGAACGTGTGACAAAACATAAAAGGCCTAGACAGCCGTGGCAATGATCTCTGTGGCACCTTTAGCTGCAGAGCCATCTACGGACCCAACACAAGTGACCACCTTCACCCCAGAGTCAAACGCTGTCCCCCCCACATCGCTTCCTCCTCGCATTGATGAATCATAGGGCTGATTTTTACTTGGGTAAATTGGGGCTAATGTGGTGGTAAGGGCCTTTAAACTGGGTCAGTCGCTTTACAGCCCCTGTAATTTGCGGCTGGGACGCAAGCGGGGCACTGCGCATGGCATTGACGTCATCGCCGGCGGCGCAGCATCGTGGGGCGCTACCGACTACCTGGGGCCGCTAACGAGAGGTGCAAATCAACCCAATTTTTCCCCCAATGGCTCTGCCACCCGCACAACACAGAGAAAGCTGTCAGTCAAATCTATTCCCTGAAGAAGATGCAGTAAGACATGTAGTATTACCCCGCGCCCAGTGCAACAGGTTATAGAGTTCGGACTTGAGACTTATGAGAAATTACGCCAGACGTACGGGTTCTGTCTTTAACATTTTATTGTTCCTAAGACAGATTCAAAACCCCACCCACTATTCGAGCAGTTCACCCATAATATTACAGGAAATCATACATACAACCGCCCGCCGATGATCAGTCCAGCGTTGATTGTAGGTCCTTGTAGGCGAAATGACGAGTTAAACCACATTCTTCTGACTGCAGTGCCGATATTCTTTAGCCACTGTGGTTTATACAACTTTCCTTGCCTTTTGCAGTAAATCAATCATTCAGAGATAGTGAAATGTTCCTTTAATGTTGGTCTGAGCTGTTTGAGCAGTCAAACATTCACATTAGCTCATCCCGTGTCGCTATCCATTAGTTTGACTTTATCACAGCCCAAAATTGTTCATTCACTCCTAAAATTTAAAGAAGTGGCAGAAAACCACTTGGTTACCGTCAATGAGTTATGTTGTATTCTACATTTCAAAACTTCAAGGGTTTGACTTCTCCCCTTTAACCTCCGAAAAGCCATCAGAGACACCATGGGCTGGATTTTCATGTAGGAGTCGGGACTACAATTTTCGGGATTGTAGTCCCGCCTGCATCGAGATGTGGCCAATCCACGCAATTTTAACTTGATTGACCTTGTTGAGCCCACCCAGTGGGCTCAGCAGGCCAATTAAGGGCCACCCGGCAACAGGTGATGTCACAGACTGAAATTTCATCTGTCAAGAGGTTTGAAGCTGTCAAACACTGACAGTCTTACTTCTAACCTAAGTCCTTCTCCACACTCAGTTAGAAATCTCTCCTGCACAGAAAGCTGAAGGCTGTCACTTTTGACAGTTCGCAGCCATTCTGCTTTCTGAGCTGGTGAGATGAGGGACCTAAAGGAAGGAAGGCTGAAAAGGTAAGAAAAGGTAATATAAACTTCTTTAAACACTTTTGACACACCAAACACACTTACCTTTGCACTCATGCACACATCACTCACCTGAACACCGGCATCTCGACCCCTCCAAGTCCTTCAACCCGACGGCCCGCCATGCAAACTTGTCGTGGTTTGGAGCCATCGGGAATCCCACACTTCAGTATTAAAAATAGGGATGAGGCTAAAAACTGCCTGTTAACTACCTGTTAACAGGCAGTTAATTAGCACTAATCCCTTCCCGTCTCGGGTAGGCAGGTCCCAGTGCGAGGCGGGTTCCCATCTCCTTTGAAACTGGCATGGAGGTGGGTTGGGTGCGGGATGGGGTCGGGACCCCTGATTTTGGGATTTTAACCCCCCACACGCCTCCAATCCCGACTCCACGGCCCATTGAAAATCGAGCCCCATGTCTGCAAAGCTGAGGGGGTTTGTTTCTCTCTGTTGTCTATCACTACCCCCTGCAGTCACAACCATGTTTCCTGCCTTATTAGTGAAAGACTGCTTGTTACATTCACCAACTTTATTTTACTTTGAAAAACCTTTTTGCCTGGCAAAGTATTTCAAGAAATATTAAGAATGAGAATATACTTTCTACAATGCCCAGAATGCAAAAGAGGCTTGCTGGTCAGAGTAACCCTTTGGCGCTCTAGCACAGGGGTTCCCAAACTGTGGTACGCATACCCCTGGGGGTACACCAGACATCTCTGGGGGGTACACGGGTGAAATTGCCTAATGGCGGATTTTATTTATTAATAATTTTATTTATTTATTTATGTATTGCATTTTTATAAAGGCTACTCAGAGGAAGCTTTGAAACTCTGTGGGAATTCACAATATAAAGAAGCTAATTTACCTCAAGATATACCAATGAGAATGCAGATACACAGAGACGCTGAGGTACAGAGCCCGAGCTTCCAATCACCGTACACTACAGCGTGGTTTCAGTTGCCCGAAACTGTCCAGTCTAACTGAGCTCAGAACTAAGTCGGGTATTTTTTCGGTTGTACACATCGCACTATAACTATATCTGCCGGGAAGTAACAGTGAACAAGGGTTAAAATATTAAATCTGTGTGCTGGTAGGGGTATGCAGGCAGCTGGTAGCTCTGGAAGGGGCTACACAATAAGTAGCTTGGGAACCTCTGCTCCAGAACTGTGACTGCTGGGAATTAATGCTTATCCAGACAGCTATCAGAGGCACTGCTGGGACAGAGCAGTGCTAATGGCTTTGCATATTTCAGGTACTGGCATATTAAACTACCCTTTGCTCCACAGGAATTACCGCCTTCAGCATAACAAAAGCAAAATACTGCTGGAAATCTGAAATAAAAAGAGAAAATGCTAGAATAACTCAGCAGGTCAGGCAGCATCTGTGCAGAAAGAAACAGAGTTAACGTTTCAGGTCGATGACCTTTCGATAGTGCCTTCAACATGCAGCTAGATGAACCAACTAACAGTACTTCATTTTAACCCTGAAGAATAATTCATCACGGACAAACACGCTTTGTTTTTGTCACAATAACCCACTCAAAAACTGGGCTGCCTGGTCCTAAAGCAAACAGGTGACAATGCTATGCCTAACTATGACAGTGAGGAACTTAGTCAAACACAAGTATTTTATTAGAAGGAAATGACATGTCTGAAGAAAAACTAAGATATTTAATCTGAACCAGATTCCAATAAGGTTGAAGTGGGCCCATGGCTCACAAAGTGTGTAGCAGAGGAGAGAGATTCGGGTTCAATCGACAGAGGCAAGGGCCTAGAAATTGGGTTTTGGCGCAGCGACGGCTTTAGCGCCGGAAGTTAGTGCCGGAGCTAAGTCGCGCTGGGCGGGCCAAAAATTCAATAGTTCTGCGCCCAAACGGCTGCCGGCGCTGCTGAGAGCTGTTTGCGCCTGAAAACTGGCGCTACGCGCTGAATTTCGGCGCTATTCCGGCGCTGTGGCGCCCGCTGCGGTGCGGCAGGTTCGGGAAGTGCAGGCCTCCTCCTTCCCTTAAGGAGGAGCTGCCTGCACCCGGCCGCGGCCCGCGAAAATCTTTTTAAAAATGAGCCCGGCACCTCGGACAAGTGCCGGGCTTGCTTCTGTTCCGGGGGGGGCGGGGGGGAAGTCCGGGGAGGGAGCTGCGGCCAGGCGGCCGGCGGGAAAGCGGCCGGCCGCCGCGGGGCCTTTAATGCGCCGGCGCAAAGTCATGTAAGACTCTGTTGCCAGAGTCTTAGTTGCGGCTGCCACGGGCGAGGCGCCCGCAACTGAATTTCGGCGCTGGGGCCCGTCGGCATGGCAACCGGGACGCTGCGCACACCGATGACGTCATCGGTGCCGGCGCAGCGCTACCGGTCTACCGCGGCGGAAGGGCCCCAGGCAATTTCAGCGCCGGCGCCAATTGCAGCGCTAGGCCCTCTAGCGCCGCAAAATCGGCGCTAAGGGCACTGAATTTCTAGGCCAAGATGTTTATGAAGTGCTCTTTATATTAACAAGCTACAAGACAGTCACACAGGTGAGGGAGGCCATTCACCCCATCTTCATTCACTCACTCAGTCCAACTTCTGAATCCAATTGTTTCTTAAAAGGTTCCAGGGATTCGCCCCCACTACTGTTCCTGGATATCTATTCCACACGTTGATCACCCTGTGTGAACAAGAATTTCTTGACATCAGTTCTAAATGTACCTTTTACTAGTTTGGACCAACACCCCCTTGTCCAACTCTCCCTAGTCAACTTAAAGTATAGAATCATAGAATCATAGGGGTCAAAAACCAGGGGGCACAGATTTAAAGTAATTGGGGGAAGGTTTAGAGGGAATTTGAGGGGAAATTTCTTCATCCAGAGGGTTGTGGGGGTCTGGAACTCACTGCCTGAAAGGGTGGTAGAGGCAGGAACCCTAACCACATTTAAAAAGTACTTGGATGTGCACTTGTGATGCTGTAACCTGCAGGGCTACGGACCAAGAGCTGGGAAGTGGGATTAGGCTGGATAGCTCTTTGTTGGCGGGCGCGGACACGATGGGCCGAAATGGCCTCCTTCCGTGCTGTAACTTTCTATGATTTAAAGTAAGATTTGGGTTTACTCTTTCAATTTCTTATAGAATCTTAGGGGTTAATTTTTACTTTGTGCAATATTATAAAACGGGTGATAGCGAATCGGCAGCCTGTTCTACACCTGTCCCGAGTTTTATTTCCATTGAAGTTAAAGAGTGGAATCATAGAATCTTACAGCACAGAAGAAGGCTATTTGGCCCATCGTGCCAGCACTGGTCCTTTGCAAGAACTATCCAATCAGTCCCACTCCTCTCTGCTCTTTCCCCACAGACCTGCAAATTTCCCTCTTCAACTATTTATCCAGTTCCCTTTTGAAGGTTATTATTGAAATCTGCTTCCACCTCCCTTTCAGGCAGCGTGTTCCAGATCACAACAACTCACTGCGTACAAAAAAAATCCCATCATCTCCCCTCTTGGCCTTATGCCAATTACCTTACATTTGTGGTTTCCAACCCTCCTGCCATGGGAAAAAATGTTGGGAGTCCATTTATTTGTAGATCACAAGTTTGCCAGATTGACCTTGTTGCCTGAAATCTTGACAGACAAAGCTCTGTGCGAGGAGAGATTATCGTAAAACTTACCACACCGTGACAAAGCTTTAGTTTCGAATGCACAGTTTGGATTTTGAAGGGCTGTCTGGAATGACCAGAATGTAAATTTTGACTTTTGGGTGACCCGTTTGGCGGAGTGCGCTGGTTGGCCTCCTGTTCTGGCAGCGAAGAGGCCACTGCCGTTTTGAGGCCCCCGAGCCTCATTTAAATTTGACAGGTGAGCTGCGTGGTGTCAATCTGGCCTCAAGATTGGGGCGGAGTGGCCACCAGCGAGGTAAGTTGAAGTTGAGGGGAGGAGGGGGGTCGCGACTGCCAAGGGTGGGGTTCGTGGGGTGAGATTATTTTTGGGGGCCTACCTTTGGTGGACCTCCTTGGTTCCATTGCCCATTGAGCTAATTGGGGACAGCGCAAAAATGGCAATCGGGGTCCTATTTATATTTCCAAATTAAAAAGAGACTTACGCCTGAAACAGGAGGGCGCTTTGGACACTTGGCAGAGGCCCCTTTCGAAATGGAGCCAGCTGCATCGCCAGTGATAACAGGGCGGTAAGATTCCCGACCCCATTAAGGTCCCATTAAAGTCAGGAAGGGAGTGAAAATCTACCCAGAAGTCTGCCCAGTGTTTTATTTAAGACTGTGGGGGAGAAATTGGCCTGTGTAGCACCTGTTTTTTAGGCACTATGCGACCTCCTAATGCTCGAAAATGGGGTCCGAGGGCTGTGCGCACACTTCCAATGGGAAGTGAGCCAGACACCATCTTGGTAAAGGGGTTTGCGCGCGTGCACCTAATAACCGCTGGCAGCATGCAGAGCAGACAGATTATGGTGTCAATCAGTGTGCAACGCTGATTTGACGCCATTACTGCCATTTTAGAAGAGCATGCTCCAGCCTACGCCCTGTCTTAACCTCGCACAACCTAAAATGACGTTAAACAGCGTGAAGGACCCCCCCCATCAGCGCTACTTAAAGTGATCATGATCTACTTACAGGTTAGTTGCTGGATTATTTCTTCTGGCTGCTGGTGCAATTCTATGTGTTTTTGGAGCTTTCCAATACTTGTCTAAAGTTTGAATAGCCTACAGGGAGTGGTCTGGCTGGTGCTGAAGTACTTTATTGTTGATTTAAAAGCTTGTGCAGAAACCAGTTGTTTCCAGACATGGGTGGCCTGGAAGGGCTTCCTCTGGGAATTGAGCATGACTGGAAGAATGAGGAGAGGCCACACAGAGCAGGACAAGCTGCTGGAAGAGGGAGGAGGAGGAGGGAGAGAAGAGCTCTCAGCAGGAGGCCATATCCGCCCAGGATGTTCAGGGAACAATTCTCGTATCTCAACTTCAGCGAGGCACAATGGATGAGATGTCTACGCTTTAGTAAAGAGGTTGTGACTGAAATCTGCCACCTGCTGCAGACACAACTCCAACCTCAGAGCAGGGCGAGGACAGCATTGCCAGTGGCTGTCAAGGTGACCATAGTTCGTAACTTTTGCACAAATGGCTCCTTCCAGGCTGCTACTGGGGATATAAGCAACATCATGCAGTTTGCAGTACACTGCTATCTAAGGGAGGTCACTGAGGCTCTCTATAGAGAGAGAGACAACTTCATCTCATTCCCTCTTGCCAGAGATAAGCAGGCAGAGCGAGGACAAGGGTTTGCTTGGATTGCAGGCTTCCCCATGGTGCACCTCATGTGAACTCTGCCATTTTCCTGAACCGAAAGGGATTCCACTCCCTCACTGTGCAGCCGGTGTGTGACCACAAGCAGCGTATCATGACATGGCTTATGACTCCGGTCAGGAACCCACACACACGTGCACAGCAAGCCTACAATGAGAGCCATGCTGCCATTGTAGAGCACACCATCAGCGTCCTCAAGCAACGCTTCTGCTGCTTGGACTGCTCAGCTGAGCAGGTATCAAGAATTGTGGTAGTCTGCTGCATGCTGCACAACCTGGCCATTACGAGGGAACAGCCCTTGCCATCAACTATCAGGCAAGAAGCTGAGGAGCAGGAGCACAAGGAAGAGGAGGAGAAGGAGGAGGAAGTGCAACAGGAGGTGGTGGGACACAAAGAGGAAGGGAAACTACAACATACAAACTACGTGATCAATGAATGAATTAATTAATTATCAATACCAGTAACCTCAACCACACCTCCCCATACACCAAGAGTCCTATGCTCCTTACATTTCCTCTATCACCGACCATCACATAATCCTCTTTCCGACAGAAGAAACACATTCCAATCTAATTTAATATCAATCATGACATAATGCATACAAAGATAAACTAATCACCCTTGTGCATTCCCTTAGTGCCTGCCTTCCATGTGCCTTTGCCTCTCCCAGTGCTCCTACGAGGTGCTTCCCCAGTAGCTGCAGCATGGGTGGTGGAAGGCTGCTGACCTCCAACTGAGGTGACTGCAGATGGCCTTGGAGGATGTGCACGAGCAGCTCTGGGTCTAAAAGGCCCGGCTTCAGGCTGCACCATTTCGGGCTGCGCTGCAGCAGCCTGGGCTGGCTGGCTGACAGAGAACAGCAAGGGCACTGGAGGAGTGGTAGGGTTGGGAGCAGGAATGCTGTCATCCTGAGAGAGGACAGCAGGTTTGTGCTCCATGGACTCACTACCTCGCTACTGGGGCGGTGCCTCAGCAATCCTACTGATCTGTTGGAGAACAGATTGATGGGCTGCTGTGATGCCCTGGAAGCCCCTTTGAACACTGGTATCCAGAGCCATGAAGGCAACCATCTGAGCTTCCACTGCAGCACTCAACCTTTGATGGAAGCTGTTTGTGCTGCAATGGAAACTGAGCTTTCGCCCATCAGACGCAGCGTAATGGTGGGTTCCACGTGGCATGCTTGTACTTGTCCTCCTCCAGTTCTTTCCTGCTTCCTGCTGTTATGCGCCACCTTCTCTTGCAAGAAAGAGAGAAGTGTGTCAGTGAGTGTCCTGCAATATATTTGGGTAATATGGCTTTCATGGTTGAATATCTGACAGTGTGTGTGATCTGTGAATTGTGGGTGCGAGGCTTGCAACAGTGTTACATGTGTGAGGATGAGGTAAGGCACATGAATTGAAGGGTTGGGTCCTGATTGATAGAGATTGTTGGTAGGTGGGTGATGCGAGTGTGGTGAATTGAGTAGTGGATGAGGCTACTGGTGCAGTTGGTAGGATATGCCATTTGAAGATTGAACTCACTCACCTTGACAACTCATGTGAGATCATTAAACTTCTTCCTGCACTTCATCCATGTTCTTGGAGAAACACTCCTGGCATTGACCTCCACCACTGCTTGTTCCCACTGCCTCCTGAGCATCTGTCTGGAGGGCCTCCTGCCCACCTGCGGAGACAGGACATCTTTCCTTCTTTCCACATCTTGCACCAAGACTTCCAGTGCATTGTCTGAAAACCTTGGTGCTCACTCTCTGGCATGTTCAAATTCCTCAAAGTGTCACAGCCCAGATTGACTTTTTAAAAAACTCTCACCACTTCTTGCAGCTACAGTGTACCTCTCCCCTTTAAGAGGTGCAGGCTGCCTTTAAGTAGCGCTGGTCACTTGCCATATCGGGCCTCCTGCTGATGCATGCAGCCAATGAACAACACAGGGAGCACTGGCTGCAAGCAGGAATCATGTAAAGCAGCGGGCAGCACCAACTTAACATGCTGCCTGCAGCGCAATGAACAGGCGCGGGTTAATCGCGGACCGCAATCCCCACGCCTGTTTTTGGGGGTTAGCCAATTTCGCCCCCTGTGTGACACTCAATAGCCAACCAGTTGCTATGATGGAGCTATGGGGAGGAATGCTGTAGGTTTGTCTTTTCGGCTGGATGATTTGAGAAGGTTGAACAGCCTTCCTCGTCTGTATTTACTTTATGATCTTGAGGCTCTAATAATAATGGCCATTAATGCGTTCATGAATATATTCTGCACCAGCAACAGAAATCACAGAACTGACGTCACGATTCTTTGCTCCCCCTCACCCCTTCCCCCTCCACCTCCCCCCTTCCCCCTCCCCCCTTCCTCTGCCACGTCCGAACCCACCCCATTTCCACTTCTGGACTTGGAGAAAGGTGGCAATCGCAGCCACTGCTTTTAAAATGAGAATAATTCAAGTTGGGCAGGCTAAGCTATCCCGGCGAGTGTGCTCTGTATTAGTGCTTCTGAGGAAAGGCTTCAATCTGCTGACTGTGCAAGGCGGCAAAAACTGCTTACGTTGTTCAATAGTTGAGGGGCTACTTGTCCGGCTTAATTGTATAATGCTCCTACAATTTAAATTCTGTTCAGCAGTTTTCTGCTTTGAAGCCTCATGATTCCCAAGGACAATTTCATGGAAAACAAATGGACTACCGCACTCCCTGAGTCTCAGTACGACTTCAAGAAGATGCGATTTAATCCATGAATCTTCAATTCGAGATGTGATTAAACATGCCATCTCCTCTCTGAAGGCCAGGCTTCACATCACTTTGAAAGATACCTTTGCAGTGATGCCCTCAGACACATACAGACTACCGCCGCCTTCAGATTAGACCAGAGACCTTTCAAGAATGATGAAATTTTAGATCCTTTGTTCAAGGGCTTTGCAGGGCTAACCTGGTATTCTGAGATGTGCAGGGCATCAAGCAAAATTGCAAGGTGCAGCAATACAGCCCCACCAGGAATACACTCTGCAAGTTGCTGGAAGTTTTCTATTGATTAACCTTTTCTTGTGTGAATTTTGTGCTTGCCAAGGTGCTCGGGAGATCACGCTTTCCCTTTCAGGCACCCATTATCGGTCAGATACAGTACCATTCAATACAGAGTAAAGCTCCCTCCACTTTGACCGATGAGCCTCAGTCTCAACTGCGGAACAGAGGACCCCGACTGCTGCACCAATGTGCCCTTTCATTCCAGTTCCCACACCAGCCATCCAGGAGTCTGAACGGGGGTCATTTTGACTTTGTGCAATCGTGTAAAACGGAAGTGACATCACGGGACAGCAGGTAGGTGATTGGCTGGTGAGTACTACCTTTGTCTTTTTCTCTCTAAGTTAAGGCAGTGGCTTAGCTAAGAAGTTTAGTTAGTAGTCTAATAAATAGAGGCATGGCAGGGCACCTCAGTCCCGTCAAATGCATATCCTGTGCCATGTGGGAAGTCCAGGATGCTTCTCACGTCCTGGACAACCACATGTGCAGGAAGTGTCATGAGCTGGAAGAGCTCGAGCTCCGGGTTTCGGAGCTTGAGCAGTGGCTGGCATCACTGCGGTGCATCCGTGAGGCTGAAAGCTACGAGGATAGCACGTTTCAGGAGGTGGTCACCCCACAGCTTAAGAGTTTGCAGGCAGAGAGGGAATGGGTGACCGCCAGATAGACAAGGAGGAGCAGGCAGGTAGTGCAGGAGTCCTCTGAGTGCATCTTGCTCTCTAACCGGTATAACACTGGTGAGGGCGATGGTTCCTCTAGGAAGTGCAGCCAGAGCCAAGGCCATGGCACCATGGGTGGCTCAGCTATACAGAGGGATGGAGGAAGGTCAATAATGCAATAGTGGTAGGGGATTCAATAGTTAGGGGAACAGACAGGCATTTCTGCGGCCGCAGATGTGACTCCAGGATAGTATGTTGTCTCCCTGGTGCCAGGGTCAAGTCACTAAGTGGCTGCAGGACATTCTGAGGGGGGAGGGTGAACAACCGGAGGTCGTGGTCCATATCAGTACCAACGACATAGGTAGAAAGAGAGATGCGGTCCTGCAGGCAGATTTTAGGGAGCTAGGAAAGTGATTAGTAAGCAGGACCTCAAAGGTAGTAATCTCCGGATTACTCCCAGTGCCACATGCTAGCCATATTTATTCCAATGTGCCATATTTATTCCAATGTTGGGAGGACTCGTAAAAATCAACATTTCATTGTGCAGTACACACGTCTGTTGCATATATGACAAATAAAATTGAATTGAATTGAATTGAATTGATTAGTGAGTACAGAAATAGAAGGATAGAGCAGATGAATGCATGGCTGGAGAAATGGTGCAGGAGGGAGGGCTTTAGATTCCTGAGGCATTGGGACCAGTTCTGGGGGAGGTATGACCTGTACAAACCAGACGGATTGCACCTCAGCAGGGCCGGGACCAATATCCTCGTGGAGGGGTTTGCCAGTGCTGTTGGGAGGGTTTAAACTAACTTAGCAGGGGGATGGGAACCTGAGCGAAGGTTTAGTAGGGAGAGAAGCAAAGCTGGAAATGGAAGGCAGTAAATTAGTAAATGAGTTTGGAAGACAGAGGAAACAAAGCCTAGAAAATAGACAACAAAGGGATTTGGCAGTGCTAAATGGTATATACTTCAATGCAAGGAGTCTAGTGAACAAGGCAGATGTGCTGAGGGCACAGATGGGCACATGGAAGTATGATATCATAGCTATTACTGAAACATGGCTTAAAGAGGGGCAGGAATGGCAGCTCAACATTCCTGGTTACAGGATTTTCAGATGAGATAGAGAGGGGGATAAAAAGGGAGGGGGGTCGCAATATTAGTTAAGGAAACTATTACAGCTGTGAGGAGGAATGGTATGTTAGAAGGATCATCAAATGAGGCCATATGGGTTGAACTGAAGAACAAAAAAGGGGCAATCACACTGCTGGGGGTGTACTATAGACCCCCAAACAGTGAGAAGGGGATAGAAGAGCAAATATGTTGGCAAATTTCTGAGAAGTGCAAAAGTAATAGGGCAGTAATAGTAGGAGATTTCAACTACCCAAATATTAACTGGGATAGAATTAGTGTAAAAGGAATGGACATGTTAATTTGCAACACCTAAAGCTCTGACTGGGTCCCCGTGATGACAAGTCCTGATTGCTGATTGGTCCCCTTGGAGGACAAGAAACACCCAGCAGTTTCTCTGGAATGTGTAATTAGATCCTCCCTGTCTATGTAATCAGTGACTTTGCAAAGTGTAATTCGAGCCATTCTGACTGCCAATTCCAGACAGAACAGAGCTCACTTGGAACAGACAGGGCTCACCCTCGCGGGTTGAGACCTCCTACTGAAGGGATAATTACTAGTCCTTTTCGGGTTACCCCAGATCAGGCATATTCCCCAGATGTTCACCTTCAACTAAAGTTAGAGATAGCCAAATTCTATAAAACGCTTAATTGGGTCTAAAGGTCCAGGCTATCTCTTTCTAAAGGAAAGGAATGACGTAAAGATGTTACTGTCCTCCAGATAGCACTTTTAATAAGTTTAACTAGACTGTAACCTTCCGGATATTATGAGGGTCCGGAATACTCCCCCAGAATCTGCAACTCCTCACAAAAGATTGTACAGAAATTGAGTTCACAAGTTTGATACAGAAATACTATTTGAGACAATTCTAAAAATATATAGATTTATTTAAGAGCCGACATACAGTTAACAGCTGTTGAGTCAATCGCAACTTTAACAGTTCAAAATAAAAATAGCTTACATTTCTTATTCTCAGAGATCCTTATTCTCAAATCTTAACTTCGTACATTTTTACATTTCTTATTCTTAATCCAGAATATCCACCAAAATCAAATAAGAGTACCTTTTTGATCCCTGAGACTCAAAGAATTAAAAACTTACAGAGTGTGCCTCTGAAGTTGAGAATCGCTTGCCCTTTCCAGCGACTTCTGACTTTCCATCTGAAAAGCTCTATTTTTATACCTTTTTTTAGTGGTTTACTCTTTGAAGTTTTCTGCTGATGTAAGCTAATTATCTCTAGTCATTCTTTGTTGAATTCTTTTCTATTCTTACAGTCAATTTAGCCATCAACTTTTAGAATCCTGTCTGTTGTTTAGGTGTTTCAAAACTTATCGTAAAATGGCTACAACAGATTTATCTCTTTGATGCTATTCTTATTGAAGGCCTTCCATTCAATTCTAAAATCACCTAGCTGGTTATAATCAGACGTCGTGACTCCTATGTGTTCCATTTTCAATACAAAAATCATGTGATAGCTTGGTGTCACCTATTGAAGTCATATCTACGAAACCTTCTGTTTGTGTATCTTTTACAATATTTAAATCAAAAACACTTCAACTAGGGTGTTTGTTTTCCTAGCCATCATAGTTGGTTATATTACTGACTTATGTTTCCTGTCTTTCATTTGATGTTACTTTTATCAAAGGCACATGGTTTTTTAATATTCTGTGTTTCTGTTCGAAGTGTCAGTTTTTAACACTTTACTATTGTGTTGGTTCCAAACTGCAGACATTCTGGAAGCTGCAACTTGCTGTTTCAATAGGGCCATTGTCTCAGTATTAACAATCAATTCCCATTTCAAAAGCTTGTATGGTGTTTACAGCTTGTGTTAACACTTCATCTTATCTCAAAAGCCTGTGTTCTGTTTGCAGCCTGTGTTGTCGAGGCTTTCCAGACTTTTAAACCCAATATGTCATGTATTAATAAAGTCAAAATTCCGTTCATAGGACAGTGTATCTCTTGGAATATGGCTATTTCCTTTACACTCTCACCCCCCAAACAAGTTCCTGTTCCCACCCTCATCCCTGACCAAGTTCCTGACCTTCCCCTCCACCTCCCCCCCGCTCCCCCAACCCCCCGGCCATTGAAGGGGCATTGTTTGTGGGTCATGGATTGTCAACAGATTTTTTGGGTATGAAGTGAATAGTGACAGTGTCATGACTTCTGGATTTTGTCCAGACCAATGACGTCACTTGCCACACATGCACCGAGCTTTCCGAGAAATCAACCAGGTCTTGTGGAGGAGAGGGACACTGTGGTGCGGGTGTAAAGGGTGCAGGGGTGGGGGTGGGGTGGAAGAATGTGATCCATCTTACCATCTGGATCACGTTCTTGCTCTCAACCGCCCTCCCCTTTAGACCTTGATCACATTCTTCTGCTATCCCCACTGTGCTCGCCGTAATCTTTACCACCCCACCCCACGAGTTCCTGACCTCTTCTCTTGCCCTCCAATCCCCCCTCTCTCCATCTGATCCCCTTCTCTTTCCCTCTGATCCTCTCTCTCTCCTCTCCCTCTCTCTCTCTCCTCTCCCTCTCTCTCTCTCTCTCTCCCCCTCTCTCTCTCCCCTTCTCTCTCTCTCCCCTCTCTATCCCCTCTCTCTCTCCCCCTCTCCCTCTCTCTCTTCCCTCTCTCTCTCCCCCTCTCTCTCTCTCCCTCTTTCTCTCCCCCTCTCTCTCTCTCCCCCCTCTCTCTCCCCCTCTCTCTCCCCCTCTCTCTCTCCTCCTCTTCCTCTCTCTCTCCCCTATCTCTCTCACCGATCCCCTCTCTCTTTCCCCTCTCTCTCTCTCTCCCCCCTCTTCTCTCTCTCCCCACTCTCTCTCCCCCTCTTTCTCTTTCCCCGTCTCTCTCGCTCTCTCCCCCTCTCGACCCTCTCTTCTCCCCGTGGATCCAGTGACGGGCCTTGACACATGGAGCTGAACAAAGCATGGCCCACGATGCCCTGCAGCCGCGGCAGTGGGGTACTGCACATGTGCGGCCGGACCTCGGTGGCAGCGCGTGTCCGCAGAAGGGGATCAGGTGTGCAGGTGCAAAAAGAGGCGGGGCCGACCATGCATGCACAGAAGAACACAAAAATGTTTGTGTAGATTTCACTTTGAAAAGCTATAGAGGGAGCAGAATTCTTAAAAGGCATTCAGGAGAACTTTTTTTAGCCAGTACATAAAAAGCTCAACAAGGGAGGGGGCGGTTCTGGACTTAGTTTTAGGGAATGAAGCTGGGCAGGTGGAAGGGGTATCAGTGGGAGAGCATTTTGGTGGTAGTGATCATAATTCAGTTAGATTTAGCATAGTTATGGAAAAGGACAAACCAGGTGTAAAAGTTCTCGATTGGGGAGAGGCCAATTTTACTAAGCTGAGATGTAATTTAGCAAAAGTGGACTGGAAACAGCTACTTGAAGGTAAATCAGTGTCAGAGCAGTGGGAGACTTTCAAGGAGGAGATAGTGAGACTCCAGAGCAAATATGTTCCCACAAAGAAAAAGGGTGGGACTCCCAAATCTAGAGCCCCCTGGATGTCAAGGAGCATACAGAGTAGGATAAGGAAAAAAAGGGAAGCTTTTGTCAGATACCAAGAGCTCAATATTACAGCGAGCCTAGAGGGATATAGAAAGTGCAGGGGTGAAATTAAAAGGAAAATTCAGAAAGCAAAGAGAAGGCATGAAAAAAGTATCGGCAAGTAAAATCAAGGAAAACCCACAGACGTTTTATAAATACATAGACAACAACAACGATCAGCTATGATCTTATTGAATGGTGGAGCAGGCTCGAGGGGCCGTATGGCCTACTCCTGCTCTTACTTCTTATGTTCTTATGTTCTTACAACAACAACTTGTATTTATATAGCACCTTTAACATAGTAAAATGTCCCAAGGTGCTTCACAGTTGTATTATAAGACAAGTTTGACACCGAGCCACATAAGGAGAAATTAGGGCAGATGACCAAAAGTTTGGTCAAAGAGGTAGGTTTTAAGGAGCATCTTAAAAGGAGGAGAGAGAGAGGTGGAGAGGCGGAGAGGTTTAGGGAGGGAATTCCAGAGCTTAGGCCTAAGCAACAGAAGGCACGGGCACCAATGGTTGAGCGATTATAATCAGGGCTGCTCAAGAGGGCAGAATTAGAGGAGCACAGATATCTCAGGGGGTTGTGGAGCTGCAGGAGATCACAGAGATAGGGAGGGGTAGGCCGTGGAGGGACTGAAAACAAGGATGAGAATTTTGAAATTGAAACTTTGCTTAACCGGGAGCCAATGTAGGTCAGCGAGCACAGGGGTGGTGGGTGAACGTGACTTTGTGCGAGTTCAGACACGGGCAGCCGAGTTTTGGAAGAACTCAAGTTTACGTAGAGTAGAACGTGGGAGGCCAGCCAGGAGTGCGTTGGAATAGTCAAGTCTAGAGGTTATAAAGGCATGAGCATAAAGAGCAAGAGGTTAACTAAAGAAAGAGTAGGGCCTAGTAGAGACCAAAAAGGAAGCTTGTGTGTGGAGGTGGAAGACGTGGGTATGGTTCTTAATGAATACTTTGCGTCTGTCTTTACAAAAGAGAGGAACAATGTAGACATTGTAGTTACGGAGGAGTGTGAAATATTAGATGAGATAAACATAGTGAGAGAGGAAGTATTAAGGGGTTTAGCATCTTTGAAAGTAGATAAATTGCTAGGCCTGGCTGAAATGTATCCCAGGCTGTTAAGAGAAGCAACGGAGGAAATGAAGGAGGCTCGGACCATCATTTTCCAATCTTCTCTGGCGACAGGCTTGGTGCCAGAGGACTGGAGGACTGCAAACATTGTACCGTTGTTCAAAAGGGAAAAAGGGGATAGGCCGAGTAATTACAGGTCAGTCAGCCTAAACTCACTGGTTGGCAAATTGTTGAAACAAATTCTGAGGGACAGTATTAATCGTCATTTAGAAAGGCACGGATTAATCAAGGACAGTCAGCATGAACTGGTTAAGGGAAGGTCGTGACTGACTAACTTGTTTGAATTTTTTGAGGAGGTAACAAGGAGGGTTGATGAGGCAAGAGACAGTGCCTTTGGGCCAGGGAGAGAAGGGAGAGAGGCATCTGGTAAAGAATGAGGATTCCAGTTTTTCATCTGTACAGAAAGGTTGGGAGAAGGCTCAGTGGAACTGTCAATGGCCTACCAGTAATCCTTGTGTATATAACAGTCGCTGTACTCCGAAAATAATTCACTGCCTGAAGTCCTTTGATTCTTTCCGAAACCACAAGGCAAGCTACACAACCAAGGCCTTTTATAATGAAATTGAGACATACACTGCAGTGGAGTCCATGCACAGTTTACTGAAGCAGTGATAGTTTGAAAGGAAGGCCAGTTTCTATTTGCAATAGGACAGCAGCTTGGGCAAGTGTAGGGGAGTGTAAATTATTTCCTGAGAACAGAAAATGCTGCAACTACAACAACAACAACTTGCATTTATATAGCTTGTTTAACACAGTACAACATCCCAATGCTCTTCACAGGAGTGTTATCAAACAACAGTTGACGCCAAGCCACGTAAGGAGATATTGGGACAGGTGACCAAAAGTTTGGTCAAAGAGTTAGGTTTTAAAGAGCATCTTAAAGGAGGAGAGAGAGGTAGAAAGGCGGAGAGCTTTAGGGAGGGAATTCTAGAGCTGATTTACTAGGCAGCTGAAGGCACGGCCACCAATGGTGGAGCGATGGAAATCGGGGATGCGCCAGTGGCCAGAATTGCAGGAGTTCTCGGAGGGTTGTAAGGCTGGACGATGTTACAGAGATGGGATGTGGTTGGGGGGGGGTGGTGGTGGGGCGAGGCCATGGAGGGATTTGAACACAAGGATGAGAATTTTTAAATGGAGGCGTTGCCGGACCGGGAGCCAATGTAGGTCAGCGAACACAGGGGTGATGGGTGAACGGGACTTGGTGCAAATACAAAGCAGGCTCATCGACTTCTAAAAGAGAAATGAGAATTGATGTTCTGGATGGAGGTGTTTTCCCTACAACTCTATCTGTTCTGGTGAAGGGTCCCAGCCAAATTGTGAACCAGTTTTTGCTGCCTGGGTATTATCCTAGCGGAGCGAATCGCCCGCCCACTGTAGAACCTGTAGAATCCATTGAAATCATTCAAAGGGAGAATCGGACAGGTTCTATGAAGGCAGCTGATCACTCCTCTCGGATAACAGCAAGGCTGAAAACTCCCCACCCCACTCTGTGGACTTCCAGCGTTAACTGTTTCTAATTTCAGATTTCCAGCAATCACGGTTTCCTTCTAACTCCGAGAATGATGACATTTACTCTGGCTAGACAATGAATAATGAGCTGCTAAAATGAACCATTTAGATGAAGAATTAACAGATTAGCATTTGCAAAGGTGAGAACAGTGGCCATTAATCTGTTTCTGACTTGCACATGTGTGTCTAGACTGTAAAACTATGCTGCAAAGCGAAGGAAATTTCATTGCAACTCTTAACCGAAACAGCTCTGGATGAAGACAAACAAGGGCAAGGTCTGAATTAAGAAACAAAACAACAGTTAAAAGGAGCAGGCAGACATGGGTAATTCTAACCTAACTCACCGGGCGGGAATCCCAGGGGATCGGGTGGAACGCCGGTTTTACACCCCGCCCAATATTGCTCTCCACTGACTTCAAAGGAGAGTAAAATCGGACGGGATGTGAAACCAGGGTTGTACCCGATCCCGTCAGTGTTCCAATGGGCGGCTTCGGTTAAAATGTCCACAAGCTGAAACAAAAGGAGAAAAAACAGCAGGCCTTTTTGAGGTGACAGCAAAATACTGCGGATGCTGGAAATCCACCAGTGTGCTGTCTGCGGACACAACATCGAGGCCATGCAGTCAATCATGGATCGAGTGGTCAGCTCTATGAGCACGGTTGGGGGGCCCACAGCCAGGAAACCTCTGGTGACTGCTTCATTGGAAGCTCAGACTGTTGCCATCTTGGCTCTGGGGTCCAGTATCTCCTCTGGTTTACAAAGCCTGAAGTTGTACAGTTTAGGGCACTAATATGGCAGATGTGAGCACTGGGCCAAATGGAAAGGACGGACTGTTGGGGCAAAAGAGGGATTGATCAGGAGAAGCTCTCCTCAGTACTTTGCTGCCTTACACCTCTGGCAACTCAGTGCACTGCTGGATCGTGTTCTTCTGGCTCCTCATCCCTTTACATAGGATTACATAGCACATCCAGCACAGAAACAGGCCATTCGGCTCAACCAGTCCATGCCGGCGTTTACGCTCCACTCGAGCCTCCTCCTGTCTTTCCTCGTCTAACTCTGTCAGCATAACCCTCTATTCCCTTCTCCCTCATATGCTTATCTAGACTCCCCTTAAATGCATCTATACTATTCGCCTCAACCACTCCCTGTGGTAGCGAGTTCCACATTTACATCACTCTCTCAGTAAAGAAGTTTCTTCTGAATTCCCTATTGGATTTCTTTGTGACTATCTTACATTGATGGCCTCTAGTTTTGCTCTTCCCCACAAGTGGAAACGCTCTCTCTGTATCTACTCTATAAAAATCTTTCATAATTTTAAATACCTCTATTAGGTCACCCCTCAGCCTTCTTTATTCAAGAGAAAAGAGACCCAGCCTGTTCACCCTTTCCTGATAGGTAAACCCTCGCATTTCTGGTATCCTCCTTGTAAATCTTCTCTGCACTCTCTCCAGTGCCTCCATACCCTTTTTATAATATGGCGACCAGAACTGTACGCAGTACGCCAAGTGTGGTCTAACCAAGGTTTAGAATAACTTCCCTACTTTTCAATTCCATCCCTCTAGAAATAAACCCTAGTGCTCGGTTTGCTTTTTTTACGGCCTTATTGACCTGTATCGCTACTTTCAGTGATTTGTGTATTTGTACTCCAAGATCCCTTTGCTCTTCAACCCCATTTAGATTATTAGGGGGCGCTAACTTCGCCGGGACGCTAATTTTAGCGCCCCAAAAATGATAGAGTGCCCGTAATTCACTGGTAGCACCCCAAAAGGGAGGCGGGGCGCTACTGGAAGATCGCTCCGCGGTACTGCAGGCCTTCCTCCCCTTATTAAAGGGGAGGGGCCTAACGCAGTGTGACCCGAGGCCCAGCTGTGCCACCAGGGATCGGAGTGCCGGCAAAAGAACCTGGCACTCAAGAGAAGTGCCGGGCTCACGGAGCGTAGACAGCACCCTGTGGGGGGTGGGGGGCTGCACAGGAGGCTGAGGACAGCAACGGGGGCAGGTGCTGGCAGGCGGCCAGCAGCAATAATGGCCGCCCGGCACCTCCCGCTTAACTTGCACTGCCCCGGCCGCAGGTAGGCCCCCTTGACCCTGTTGGACATAGCGTCCGGTGGTAAGTCAGGGGGCACTACCGAAGGTCGTGGCCGGGGCACGAGTGGGGCACTACACCGGAGACGCAGCGCCGCGGGGCACTAACGGTTAATGCCGCCGCTAACCTTCCACTTAATTTTGCAGGGGACATTAGCAGCGCCACGCCCAGGCACTAGTTGCTTTGCACCCCATTAGCGCCCTCTTAGGGCGTGAATGGGAGGCACAAATCAACCAAATTTTTCCCCCTTATTTTCCAAATAATGTGACCTCCCTATTCTTCCGACCAAAATGTAATACCTCACATTTATCAGTGTTGAAATTCATTTGCCAATTATATGCCTATTCTGCACGTTTATTAATGTCCTCCTGTAATTTGTTGCAGTGCTCCTCAGTATCGACTATTCCCCCCCCCCAATTTGGTGTCATCCGCAAGTTTAGAAATTGTGTTTTTGATTCCAAAGTTTAAATCATTAATATAAATTGAACAACAGTGGTCCCAGCACTGATCCTTGTGGAACACCTCTACCCACCTTCTGCCACTGTGAATAGCTACCCTTTACCCCTACTCTCTGCTTTTTGTCTTGAAGCCAGCTTGTTATCCATTCTGCTACTTGTCCCCTGACTCCGCATACTCTATTTTCGCTTTTAGTAGGGATTCCATTATTTTTCCTACCACCGATGTTAAGCCGATTGGTCTCTGGCCCCCGGACATGTTCTATCTCCCTTCTTAAATGTATGTATTATGTTAGCTATCCACCAGTCCTCTGGCATTACACCTTCTTCTAATGAATTATTAAATATGTGTAATAGTGTCACTGCTATCTCTTCCCTAGATTTTTAAAAAATGCACGGATGTAATCCATCCAGACTTAAGTCTTGTCCTCTGAGTTTGATTAGTTTATTTAATAGTTCTCCTTTTTTTATTTTAAATGCAGTTATCTAATTTCTAATCACATCTTCTGATGGCATGTCCACCTAATCAGTCTCCCTGGTAAATAATGAAGCAAATTAATTACTTAATATTTCTGCCATTTCGCTATCGCTGCTTATGATTCCCATCCTGACTTTCCTTTCTTTATTTATGTGCCTATAGATTATTTTACTGTTTTGTTTTATGTTCCTTGATAAATTAATTTCATAGTACTTCTTTGCCTTCCTAATTGTTTTTTTGACTTCTCTCCGAATCTCTTTGTCTTCTCCCTTGTCATGCACTCCCCTGCTGTCTATGTACTTAGTGTATGCCTCTTTTCTTACCCTCAACTTTCTTCATCTTCCGGCTCCACTTCTTCCTCTTCAGGAATCTCCAAGTCAACTCCCCTTTGAAAAGCTACATTGTGGAGCATGCGGCAAACAATGATGAACCTTGAAACACTTTCTGGGCTGTACTGAAGGTCCCCTCCAGATCTGTCCAGACAGTGGAACTGTTGCTTTAGGACATCAATGGTTTGCTCAATGAGAACCCTTGTTGATGCTTGGTTCTCATTATATCGGAGCTCAGCGTCTGTATCTGGGTTCCTGAGAGGAGGCAAGAGTCAGTTGGTCCCTTATTCCCTTTTGCCTCAGAGGCCATCCTGCCACCTGCTGGTTTGGTTGGAATAGAGGGGGCACTGATGGCTGGTGCAGTCATTGTGAAGTTAAACAGCCATAGTCAACAAGCAAGGTAAGAGGCCGTATTAAGCTAATAGGAAAGGCTTATACAAATGTATGTAAATACGGAAATCCAGCAGACTGGGAGAGCTATAAAAAAAAACAGGAAATTAATGAGGTGCAAAAAAGGATAATGAACAAAAACTTGCAAGGCATATCAAAGCTAACCGTAAATGTTTTTATAAATCTATTAAGAGAAAGAGAGTGGTAAAGAGGAATGTAGGTCCATTAAAGACAGATGCAGGTAAAACTATAATGGATAATAAGGAAATGAAGACTATCTGTTTTCACAATAGAGGAAGAGGACAAAATACCA
Organism: Somniosus microcephalus; assembly: GCF_052327205.1. NCBI lineage: Eukaryota > Metazoa > Chordata > Chondrichthyes > Squaliformes > Somniosidae > Somniosus > Somniosus microcephalus. The sequence goes on from NW_028225929.1 coordinate 23,532, forward strand.
GCGATACAGGGGAACCTAAGAATAAATCAAGGGGAGGAACTTGGCTTTAATATAAGTTTTTTTTTTAAATGGTAATTGTTATAAATCTCATCATTCATCAAGAAACTACTCATGAAATAATGCTGGATGGCCAGCTGGTGGCGCCGTCCAAGGAGTATAAATACTCGGGCGTGGGCCCAGCTTTCCAAGGACATTTTGTAAGACAAGGAACTAGTGAAGTACAATTAGACCCCCATGTTCTGAAACAAGTTGATTAAAGCCTTGCTTTATGCTCAAACCAAGTGTGTAGTGAGTTTTATTACGTCAGTAATGAAGAAAATAATGGGACTTAAGATAAGCAAATCACCAAGACCTGATGGCTTTCACCTTACGGCATTAAAAGAAACAGATGGAATAATTGCAGATGTGTTAGTTATAATTTTCCAAAGCTCTGTAGATTTGGGAATTGTGCCTTTGGATTTGAAAATTGCAAATGCCACTCCATTATTTAAAAAGGGAGAGGGAGAAACCAACAAATTACAGGCCTGTCAGTTTAATGTCAGTTGCTGGAATTTATCTGAAACAGAGTGACTTAGCATTTGAACAACTGATCAAAGAGAGTTAGCATGGATTTGTGAAGGGTAGGTCATTTCTGACTAATCTAGTTGAATTTTTGAAGAGGTCACTAACATGATGGACAGGGAAATGCTTATGGATGTTGTCTGTATGGACTTCCAGAACACATTTGATAAGGTTATGCACAAGAGGTTCTTAGCAAAAATTAGAGTTTCTTAGCAAATCCATGCTAACTCTCTTTGATCAGTTGGAGGTAACCTTGTGACATGGGTTGTAAATGGTTGGGAGGTAGGAGAGAGTGAATGGGGATACAGGGAATGTTCTCTGATTGGCGCGATGTGACAAGTGGTGCTCTCCAGGTATCTGTAATGGGGCTTCAGCTTTTCATTATATATATCAAAGACTTTGATGAAGGAACAGAGGCCTAGAAATTGGGTTTTGGCGCAGCGACGGCTTTAGCGCCGGAAGTTAGTGCCGGAGCTAAGTCGCGCTGGGCGGGCCAAAAATTCACTACTTCTGCGCCCAAACGGCTGCCGGCGCTGCTGAAAGCTGTTAGCGCCTGAAAACTGGCGCTATGCGCTGAATTTCGGCGCTATTCCGGCGCTGCGGCGCCCGCTGCGGTGCGGCAGGTTCGGGAAGTGCAGGCCTCCTCCTTCCCTTAAGGAGGAGCTGCCTGCACCCGGCCGCGGCCCGCGATAATCTTTTTAAAAATGAGCCCGGCACCTCGGACAAGTGCCGGGCTTGCTTCTGTTCCGGGGGGGGGGGGGGAAGTCCGGGGAGGGAGCTGCGGCCAGGCGGGCGGCGGGAAAGCGGCCGGCCGCCGCGGGGCCTTTAATGCGCCGGCGCAACGTTCTGTAAGGCACCTCTGCCAGAACGTTGCTTGCGGCTGCCACGGGCGAGGCGGCCGCAACTCAATTTCCGAGTTCGGGCGGGCTACCATGGCAACCGGGACGCTGCGCACACCGATGACGTCATCGGTGCCGGCGCAGCGCTACCGGCCTAACGCCGATTTAGGGCCCCTGTCAATTTCAAAACTGGCCATAACTTCGCCGCTAGGCCCTCTAGCGCCTCAAAAGCGGCGCTAAGGCCAGTGAATTTCTAGGCCAGAGAGTTGTATATTCAAGTTTACAGATGACACTAAGTTAGGAGGCACAGTAAGTTGTGTAGATGGGAACATGAAGTTACAAAGACACAGACAGATGAAAGGTTTTGATAGAGTCGACAGAGAGAGAGGGTTTACACTTTTGGCGAATAGTAAAACTAGAGGCCATCAATATAAGATAGTCACCAAGAAATCAAATGGGGAATTCAGAAGAAACTTCTTTACCCAGAGAGTGGTGAGAATGTGGAACTCGCTACCACAGGGAGTGGTTGAGGCGAATAGTACAGATGCAGTTAAGGGAAAGCTAGATAAGCACATGAGGGAGAAGGGAATAGAGGGTTATGCTGATAGAGTTAAAAAAAGAAAGGGGGCGAATTTGGGTGCCTTTGCACCTCCCGTTAGTGCTCCCGGGGGCACAAGTGGCTTTGCAACCGGGCGCGGCGCTGACATCAACTCCCGCCATATTCGGCGGGAGTTTTGCGGCGGCACTATGGCGTTGTGCCCTGATCTCCTTTGCCCGGAATTCGTGACGTCATCACCGTGCGCATCGCCCCGGTAGTGCCCCGGACCCGAAATTTACTTCCGCCCCTGCAGCAGCGCCAGTCGAAAACACTGACAGCTGCAGGAGGTGTGCATCAGGCGGCCGGCCGCTTCGGGGGTGATGATTAAAGGCGAGGTGGCCGAGGTAAGTAAAAAAAAGCTTACCTTTCTTGTTCTAGTTTTTTTTGCGGGTTCCTGCCCGCGATTGATCAACCCAGCATTCTGCTTGAGTGCCGGGTTGATCGCGTAGGATTGCAGCTACCTTGGTGGTCCAGGTTGGTACTTTTTCTATTGCAGAGCCTGCAGCGATGGCCCTTCCCTTTAAGGGAGGGAAGGAGCTTTTGAACGTGGCAGCGCTGCACGGCCCAGTGTGCAGCGCTGCTGAAGTCTCCGCCCCGCCTGCTGCCGATTGTGCTCCAAGAAGGAAGTGGAATGCTTGATTTAGTGTTCTACTTCCTCCTGGAGCGCAAAACCAAATTTTTAAAAAGTTCAGAAACACTAGCGCCTGCCACTAATTTTCACAACTTTTAAAAGTTAGTGCCCAAATGTGGCTATAACGAATTTCTCCCCCAAAGCCTTGCATTTATATAGCGCCTTTCATGACCATCGGATGTCCCAAAGCTCTTTACAGCCATTGAAGTACTTTTTGAAGTGAAGTCACTGTTGTAATGTAGGAAACGCGGCAGTCAATTTGCGCACAGCAAGCTCCCACAAACAGCAATGTGATAATGGCCAGAAATCTGTTTTTGTTATGTTGATTGAGGGATAATTATTGACCAGGACACCGGGGATAATTCCCCTGCTCTTCTTCGGAATAGTGCCATAGAATCTTTTACATCCACCTGAGAGAGCAGACGGGGCGTCGTTTTAATGTCTCATCCGAAAGACGGCACCTCCGACAGTGCAGCACTCCCTCAGCACTGCACTGGAGTGTCAGCCTAGATGACAAAGGATGGCAGGAGGCTCAAGTGGAGCATAAATGTCAGCATGGACTGGTTGGGCCAAATGGCCTGTTTCTTTGCTGTATATTCTATATAATTCTATGTAAATGAGTGGCAAAAACTGTGGCAGGTGGAGTTCAATGGAAGTGTGAGGCCGTGCACTTTGGATCAGAGAAAGACAAATTGGAATATTTTCTTAATGGTGAGAGATTAGGAATGGTGGAGGAGCAAAGGGTTTTGGTGTCCAGGTACACAAATCACTAAAAACGAATGCACAGGTACAAAAAGGCTGATGGAATATTGGCCCTTATCTCAAGGGGCTGGAATACTAAGGGGAGGAAGTTGTGCTTCAGTTGTATAGAGCATGGTCAGACCCCACACGGAGCACTGCATCAGTTCTGGGCACCGCACCTCAGGAAGGATATATTGTCCTTGGAGGGGGCGCAGTGCAGATTCACCAGAATGATACCGGGGTTAGAGGGTTACATTATGAGGTCAGGTTGCATAATCTTGGCTTGTATTCCCTTGAGTTTAGATGGCTGAGGGGTGATTTAATTGAGGTGTTTAAAATGGTAAATGATTCGCTAGAGTAGAGAGAAGTTATTTCCTCTGGTGGGGGAATCGAGAACAAGGGGACATAATCTTAAAATTAGAGCCAGGTCATTTAGGAGTGAAATCAGGAAGCACTTTTTCACTCAAAGGGTGATGGAAATCTGGAATTCTTTCCCTCAAAGGGCTGTGGATGCTGGGACAATTGAAATTTTCAAGACTGCAAAGAGAAATGGATCAAAGGTGGGTAAATGGAGAGAGGTACAGATCAGCCGTGATCCAATTGAATGGTGGAACAGGCTCGAGGGGCTGAATGGCCTCCTCCTGTTCCTATGTTCCCAAGGCCTCATGGTGCGCACCAGTGCAGCCCACAAAGACAAAAACTGACACCCCTGCTTTAAGTGTTGGGAACTGAAGAGTGGCCTTAAGAAAATGTCTCCTGAGGAGTCACGTCATCGTGTCACTGAGAATCTCTGGCATTTGGGGAGAATAGAAACACAATTCATATTTTTTGGGATTCCTGAACAGAGCAAGCTCAATTTACAAAGAAAAATGAGTTCAGTTAAATCAGCATTGCTATCACCTCGCCATAGCTGCTAAATGATGGAAGACTGAGCTGAAAGTGTTAATTGCTCCCAAAATGCATCTGTGAAACGCAAACACTCTTTATGTGAACTAGGTGCTCATCAAAGTGATGGAAGTCAGTGCTGTAGAATCGAACGCGCTCACGTTTTCTTCTCTCCAGTGTTGGCACTAAACCCTCCCAATTCGGGTAGAGCAGGGGGATAAGGGTAAAGGTAACTTGGCATTGTCCAAACAATATGCTTAAACTAATATTTCCATTTGACCCCAGCATTCTCTTAGAGTGAGACCGCTGACACAGTACAACATTATACACAACTTAGCACAATGGGTCAGCCCAATGTCCTTTCACCTTTAGGGCCTGGGTTTCAATGCAGTCAAGGCTGATAAATTCTAAACTCTTCTCTCTGCTGGTTGTGAAGGCCCATGTACGCACGTACGAACAACACCGGACAAGAAAAGACTCACTGGTCCACCCAGCCTGTCCCACACACCTACGATGCCTTGTGCATCACAGTATATACACTCCTCACCCCACCCAAAATCCATGTGATCTCTTGGGAGGGGGGAGAAACTCAGGCCAATTGCGGGGGGGGGAGGAGAAAAACAACTACGTGAATCAACTTTCAGCAATCTCATGCTCGATGCTGCAGGGGCCACCAACAGAAAATGGTATGTAATTCAGCAAAAATTGGGTCCAAACTGTTAATTTTACACCAAAAACTAAAGCTGGCTGGCGAGACAGAGAGGATTACTCACACCAGTAGAGTTGGGTGGGGGCTTGTTCTTTGAGATTGGGGTTGAAGCATGTTGCTGCCCCAAATGAAAGAGGTACTTTGCCGTGCCATATCTGGCTTGAAAATACTTGCTGTGGGTGCCCAAAATGGAACAAGGGCTCCATTTGGCAGCACTAACATCCCCCACCTTGAAGAATCCAAAAGGTTACCAAAGAAAATGATTATATGTAGTTTTGTAAGGAAAACGCTAACTGACGATTTATTCTGACGACGTTGCTCATTATGCTGCTCACAACAATCGCATAGGGTACACAACAGTACAGACTAATGGCTGTTCTCAGGAGCAAAGTTGAGGATTATCTGTTCAATAATCACCTGGTTAACAGCAGTCAGCATGGATTCGGAAGGGGAAGATGCTGCCTGACTAACCTTCTTTGAGGAAGTGACAACCTAATTGGACTGTGGACATCCTAGGACATGGTGAAGCTTGACTTCCAAAAGACATTTGCTAAAGTTAATCAATTAAGCTCAAAGCTGTGGCTCATTCAGGGTAAACTCTGGGACTCGATAAGAAACTGGTTGCAGGGTAGCAAACAACCAGTGCTTGCGAGATGAGTTATGTTGGAGTGGTGGGAAGTACTGAGTGGGGTGCCTTAGGGCTCAGTGCTGGGTCGCTACTATTTCTAATTTACATTAGATATTTCTTCAGCTACCGATCTGCTCACCCACACCCTCACTTCCACCTTCGATACCCTAGTCCCCAGTAAAATCCTCACTCTCTCTCACTCTGGTCATTCCCCATGGTACGGCCCCCATCTCCATTCCCTGAAGTCCAAGGGACGCAGAATTGAACGTTGTGGTGGACAACTGGTTTAGCCATTCATTGCCAGATGGGGCTTGACCATATAAAGCACTATCGAGCCCTGCTCTCCTCTGCCAGAACTATTCACTATTCCCGGATCATCCTGGAATGCAAAGGTAACCCCCGCTTCTCTTCTCCACTACAAACCGTCTTCTTAAACCCCTCTCTCCTGCCTTCTCCAACCTCACCTCCAACAATAAGTGCAAGGAGCTCATGGACTTTTTGTGTCACTAAGGTTGAGACCATTCATTCAGCTGCCTCTAGCTTCCCTCCCTTTCCCTAGTCCACCAAGCCAAATTCCCCCTGAGGTTTCCCCCTGCCCTAGCCCTGAACTCACATCTTTCTCTAGTTCCTCTCCTATCTCCCCTCATGCCCTCTCTCTACTCATCCTGTCCATGAGACCCACCTCCTGCTCCCTCGACCCTATTCCCTCCAAACTACTGACCACCCAGCTTCACTTCCTGGCCCACATGCTAGCTGATGTTGTTAATGGTTCCCTCTCCTCTGGTACTGTCCCCTCGCTTTTAAATCTGCTGTCATCACCTCTTTCCTCAAAATACCCATCCTTGACCCCCTCTGTCCGTGCAAACTACTGCCCCATCTCCAACCTCCCTTTCCTCGCCAAAATCCTTGAATGTGTTACTGCCCGAACCTGTGCCCACCTTTCCCGCAACTCCATTTCTGAACCTCTCCAATCAGGATTCCACCCCTGTCACAGCGCTGAAACGGCCCTTGTCAAAGTCACAAATGACGTTCCATTGTGACTGTGACTGCGGTACACTATCCCTCTTTATCATTCTTGACCTGCCTGCAGCCTTTGACATGGTTGACCACATGATCCTCCTTGAATGCCTCTCCTCCATCATCCAGTTGAGGCGGACTGCCCTCACCTGGTTCCATTCCTATCTGTTCAATCATAGCCAGAGAATTTTCTGCAATGGCTTCTTTCCCACTCCAGCAACATTACCTCGGAGTTCCCCCAAGGAGCTATCCTTGGCCCCACTCCTATTTCTCATCTACATGCTGCCCCTCGGTGACATCATCCGAAAACACAACGCCAGGTTCCACGTGTATGCTGACGAGACCCAGCTCTACCTCACCACCATCTCGCTCGACCCCTCCACTATCTCTGCTTTGTCACACTGACATCCAACATTGGATGAGCAGAAATGTCCCCCAATTAAATATTGGGAAGAGGGAAGTCATTGTCTTGGGTCCCTGCCACAAACGCAATTCCCTAGCCATCGATTCCATCCCCCTCCCTGGCCACCGACTGAGGCTGAACCAGACTGTTTGCAACCTCGGTGTCCTACTTGACCCTGAGCGGAGCTTCTGGCCCCATGTCCTCTCCAACACCACCTATTTCCAGCTACGTAACATCGCCTGTCCTCGCCACTGCCTCTGCCCATCAGCTGCTGAAACCCTTATCCAGGCCTTTGTTACCTCCAGACTCGACTATTCCAACGCTCTCCTGGCCGGCCTCCCCCTTGCACCGGAAACTCTTGCTCATCCAAAAATCTGCTGCCCGTAACCTAACTGGCATTCACCCATCACCCCTGTGCTCACTGACCTATGAATTTAAAATTCACATCTTTGTGTTTAAATCCTTCTATGCTCTCGCCCCTCCCTGTCTCTGTAACCTCCTCCAGCCCTACAACCCTCCGAGATCTCTGCGATCCTCCAATTCTGGCCCCTTGCTTATCCCCGATTTCCATCGCTCCACCATTGGAGGCCGTGCCTTCAGCTGCCTAGGCCTTCAGTTCTGGAATTCCCTCCCTGAACCTCTCCAACACTCGACCTCGCTCTCCTCCTTGAAGAAACTCCTTTAAACTAGGGCAGCACGGTGGCATAGTGGTTAGCACTGTTGTCTCACAGCGCCAGGGACCCGGGTTCGAATCCGGCCTCGGGTGACTGTCTGTGTGGAGTTTGCACATTCTCCCCGTGTTTGCGTGGGTTTCCTCCGGGTGCTCCGGTTTCCTCCCACAGTCCAAAGATGTGCGGGTTAGGTTGATTGGCTATGATAAATTGACCCTTAGTGTTAGGGGGATTAAATACGTGGGGTTACGGGAATAGGGTGGGATATGTGTTGGTGTAGGGGTTATGGGGATCGGGTGGGATATGTGTCGGTGCAGGCTCGATGGGCCGAAATGGCCTCTATCTGCACTGTGGGGTTTCTGTGATTCTGTGAAACCTACCTCTTGTCACCTGTCCGAAAATCTCCTTTTGTGGCTGGGTGTCAGATTTTGTCCGATTAAGCTCCTGTGAAGCGCCTTGGGACATTTTAATATGTTAAAGCCGCTATATAAATGCAAGTTGTTGCAGTTACAGAACTGATCGGGATTCAGAAACTGAATGCAAAGTTTCAAGTTTGCAGACGATGCCACAACTAGGAGTGGAATCGAAAGAGGCTGCTCAGAAATTACAGAATGAGTTGGACAAAATATTTAAGTGAATGTCGCAATGAGTGAGATTTAATGCTGACAAGTGTGAAGTGCTATACATAGGAAGGAAAAATAGGCTGCACGGGTACTCCATGTACACGTTGAAACATCTAAGGATAAGGCTGAAAGAGACCTAAGAATCTTAGTAGATATGCCCAACCAATGCAGATCAACAATTAAACCAAACCCAAAGGATGTCAAACCATAAGCTTAAAGAGTAGCATCTAAGTCAGAGGAGGTGATGATCAAACTGTATCATTATCTCATCAGATTGCACCTTCAACATTGAATCCAGTTCTGGTTGCCACAAAATAAGAGACATTCAAGCTCTGGAGGCAGTCTAGAGACGAGCCATGAAGCTGGTCCCCAGGGTCCAGGGTCTGAGTTATGAGGGTAGACTAGAGAAACTTGGGCTTTTCATCCGAGAAGGGAGGCGTCTGAGAGGTGATCTCGGAGAGGTAAATAGGAATGTTAAGGGTATAGGAAAAGCTAACCCGGAAAATTATTTCAATTAAACTACAGGGGTAGAACTAGGAAACATGGGTTCAAACTAGTAAAAGGTATTTATAGGATTGATAGCCGGAGAATTCTTCTTCACACAGTGATCAACCTGTGGAATAAACTTCACAGCAGTGGTGGCAAAATCCCTGGCATCATTTGGAGAAGCAAATGGACGCTACAATGGGGCTAGGATGGCATTAGGATCTCTCTGGATGGACCGAATGGCCTCCCTCATCTATAATTATCTTGTGAAATATACAAATTAGAAAGCGACAGAGGTAGACGTGGTGGACCTGAGGCTATACTGAGATAGGAGTATATTATTGTGTGCTAGCTCCCCCGATGGTCCAGTGGGCAGGATGCAACGCCCAGATGAACCTGGACCAGATCCCAAGCTGGAATGCCCCAGATTCGGTTACTGGTTTGTGCTAAGTTAAGTGAGCTCAGCCCAGGCTGCTGTGCCAGGCGTTTGAATCACAGTGACCGCTGCTGATTGGCGTCCGGTGACCGCCCAGCCCCGAATTGAAAGTGGGGCATGTTGGATCCGTGGTTCAGTAGATAAATAATTACACGGATGCTGTACATAAACAAATAACAGGTCTTTACTGGCGGAGGGTAATCTCTAGACTGGGGTACAGAGGCATGCGCACAGCTTATATACCGGTGTGGTCACTGCCGGTACTACAGTATACAGGAGCTGTAAAAAGTAGTTCTGACTTAAAGCACATACACTACAGGGCAGGCATTCATATTATGGGGTGGGACAAGATCGGGCTCAGCAGTGGTGCCTTCCACAGTCGAATAGTCTGCCCACATTCACTGCATGGGTTTACACGACCAAAATGAGCAGGCGAGTGAAACACCAGCGAGAGCTGCCTGGTGCATGTGGAAAATTGAAAAAATACTGCACCGAAGATTAAGGAACGGGTCTGGAAACAGATTTAATTTTAGGTGCGGTGTTTGCTGCTGGCATAGCACAAATTCTCGGAGTTGTTTTTCTCCAGCTGTTGAATAAATAACAAGTGAGACTCTCGAGGGAAGGGAAGCAGTTTGTAAGTAGCGGCGCTGGACAATTAGCGATTATTGCTGCCATTTGCTCGCTGCGAGACGGAGAGAAAGTGCAGGTCTCCTCTTCACTTAGCGGCATATTGATTTCCAATCCAGCATCATCATCAACATTGCAGATTACAACCGTAACCTTTGAGGAAATCACAGTATACCAACACGCGCACTCTCCGAGAATCACCCACTGCAAACATAACCCACTGAAACTCTCCAAACACGGGGACAGAACAGAAATGATCTGTTGCAGCACCAAGCCTTTTTGGCTCATTTCATTCACACACAGAGAGAAAGAAGTGCCTGCATTTCTATCGCCATCGAAACAGCTCCTGCAATAATTTGATAGCAAAATACTGCAGATGTTGGAAATCCGAAATAACAACAGAAAATGCTGGAAAAACTCAGCAGGTCAGGCAACATCCGTGGAGAGAAATTTGAGTTGACCTTTCGGGTGGAACCCTTCTTCAAAACTGGAAAGAAAAGAAAATAGATCCAATTTCTCTCCACGGATGTTGCCTGACCTGCTGAGTTTTTCCAGCATTTTCTGTTGTTATTTCCTACAATAATTTGTTTGGAGAGCAGTGAACAAACGCCGCGGAGTTTCTGGACTGCAGCCTCTCAAGGACAGCAATGAGCTGAATGCTGGTAGATCCCGTGTTTTTTTTGGGGTGCTGTTGGTTAAGGGAGGAAAGAACGGTGGGGGCGGGACAGTGCCATCGCATCTGTAACATCTTGTTCCAACGATGGTACTTCCGACAGTGCAGCAGTCGCTCAGGCGGAAGGCTGTCAACTGATGCAAGCTAACACAACCACCTGGTTCAGCTCAGGTTGTGCAGTCCAATTTAGGAAAAAGAAGGACTTGCATTTCTATAGCACCTTTCATGACCTCAGGATGTCCCAAAGCACTTTACAACCAATGAAGTACATTTGAAGTGTAGTCACTGTTACAATTTACAGCAGCCAATATGTGCACAGCAAGACCCCACAAACAGCAATGTGATAAATGACCAGATCATCTGAGAGCTCCCCTGTTCTTCTTTGAATAGGGGCCATGGGATATTTTACGTCCATCTGAGAGGATAGACGGGGCCTTGGTTTAATGCCTCATCCAGAAAACGGCACCTCTGACAGTGCAGTACTCCCTCAGCCTGGATTTTTGTGCTCAAGTCTCTGGAGTGGGGCTTGAACCCACGACCTTCTGTCTCAGAGACAAGAGTGCGACCCACTGAGCCATGGCTGACATCGATCCAGTTATTCTGCCGTTTTATACTAAGTGGGTTGTAAGTTATGTTCGCTTTTTAAAAAAAAACTACTGCTGCAGTTATTTTTTAAAGAAATGTTGCTGTGCCCTACGCCCCAGGAATATCTGATATTGGCCTCGGAAGATTTTCAGGCATCTGGGGCAGCCGCCTAAAACAAGCGTTAGGCCCCTTGCGATTGCTAGTGAAAGGTCTAAAGCCTGTTTTAGATCCCCTTTGAGAAATTGGGCTGCCCTGAAGGGAATGGGTGTCGGACCTGCTCAGCTCAGGATCCATGATGGTGGATGCGGCCTAGTAATCAGGCTGCCACCAGAAAGGCAGCTACATTTTTCTGGTTTGATGTGGAACCAGCCAGGAGGAACAGGGGTGCTCTACAGCACACTGCCGGCCCAAGATTGCCTCCCCCCCGCCCCCATTCTTTCCCTCCCCCCTACCAGGATTTACCTGGGGGCCACTGCCAACGAGGCAGGCAGTCCAAAATACATCTGCTGAGACTAGGAGAGCTGCCTGTGTGGAGACGCGACAGCCACCTGTTGTGTATGTAACCTGTTCCACCTTAAGAGAGATTAAGCCTGTTCCACCTTAAGAGATGTACTACTTTCTCAGGCTGCTGTAGACGTAATACCGGGGGTGAACACACCGGTATATAAGCACTGTGCAGTAACAGACTTAACACCACCGACTGCATTCTTAAATTAATGAACTGAGGCCTCAGGCCTGCCCATTGGGGAGCACACTGCCAGTGCAAGGCCGATTCTGGGCCCAAACACGGCCTGCACCAAAACAAATTACCAAAGTTGCTTCCGTACTGCCTGAGAATTTAGCAAATGTTTAGGGATAGTTGAAGCACTCCCACTTCTGCATTGATCCACTGGCACTGGCACTCATAGAGTCGTAACGGCACAGAAGGAGGCCATTCGGCCCATCGAGTCCGTGCCGGCTCTCTGTAGAGCAATCCAGTCAGTCCCATTCCCCTGCTCTATCCCCGTAGCCCTGCAAGTTTATTTCCCTCAAGTGCCTATCCAGTCACCCCTTGAAAACATTGAGTGTCTCCGCTTCCACCACTTCCGTCGGTAGCGAATTCCAGGTCCTCATCACTCGCTGCATAAAAAGTTTTTCCTCACATCCTTCCTGTATCTCTTGCTCAAGACCTTAAATCTGTGTCCCCTAGTCGTTGTACCATCAACTAGTGGGAACAGCCTTTCCCCGTCTAGCCTATCCAAACCCGTCATAATCTTGTACACTTCTATCAAATCACCCCGCAACCTCCTTTGCTCCAATGAAAACAAATCCAGTTTCTCCAACCTGTCCTTGTAGCTAAGATCTCCCATCCCTGGAACCATTCTGGTAAATCTCCTCTGCACCCTCTCAAGGGCCTTCACGTCCTTTCTAAAGTGTGGTGACCAGAACTGGACGCGATACTCCAGTTGTGGCCTAACCAGCGCTTTATAAAGGTTCAGCATAACTTCTCTACTTTTGTACTCAATACCTCTATTTATGAAGCCCAAGATTCCCTATGCTTTGCTAACCACTCTCTCAATATGTCTGCCACCTTCAGGGACCTATGCACATTTACTCCCAAGTCCCTCTGTCCCTGCACACTCTTTAAAACTCATGCCTCCGTTACACATGCATGAGTTAAATTGAGTGTGTTATTGGCAGAAATTATGGAACTTTTGTGAGATTACATTACCAAACACAACAACAACAACAACTTGCATTTATATAGCACCTTTAATGTAGTAAAAGGTCCCAGAGTGCTTCGCAGTAGTGATATCAGACAAAATTTCACATCATTATCCCATCATTCGCATGAATTTGGCAATCGGGGAAAGGGCGGTTCAGGTTACACAGCAGGTTAAGAGGAGATCTGATGAAAGTGGACAAATCATGAAGGGTTTTGATACGGTAAATGGGGGAAAACATGCTTGTACTGGTTGGTGAGTCGGTAACTAGAGGGCATCCATTTAAAATCATCACCAAAGGAACAAAGGGAGAGGTTAGGAGAACTTTCTTTTATGAAATGCTGCTCGGACATGGAATGCCCGACAGTGGTGGAAACAGAATCCATATTGGCCCAGAAATTCAGGTCCCCACAGGTGAGTACGCGCTGGGTACTCACGCGTAGACCCAACGAAAGTGCCGGTTTTGTGCATGCACTGCGCATGCGCGGTGTGGTGTATGTAACCTGTTCCACCTTAAGAGAACTACCTTAAGAGATGTACTACTTTCTCTTGGCTGCTGTATACTGTAATACTGGTGGTGACCACACCAGTATATAAGTGTTGTGTAGGGATTTGCTGGGCAGTTCAGCCCTGACCTCCGAATAGTAAAGACCTGTTAAAAGTTATTCTTGTTGTCTGTGTCCAGTGATTGATCATAAGCATAACTGGGACACACAGACTCAACACGCGGGATACCGGAACTTCTGTTCCCTTAAAGGAAGGGGTTCACAGGTCGAACACGTGCGCCGGAGAGGCAGCACATGCGCCTGGAACTTACGTTTTTTTGCAGGTTTCTCCGGGAGGGTAAGTCTCCAAGAGTTACACTTTTAAAAGGCCTGCTTTTAACAAGGTAACTGGTGAATTAAGTAAAATTAAAACATTTTTTCCACAGGTTTATTATTTTTAAATACTTTAAAGAAAGGTAAGTTTATTTTTAGCCCCGTTCAAAACTGTAATTAATTTTTTCAAAAATTTAAATTATTGTTTAAAATAGTTATTTTATGTAATTTATAGTTATTTTAAAAGTGTGATGTTTTTTAAAAATGTATTTGAAGTTTTAGTTACGTTTTGGGGCTGATAGTATTTATAGGTTGGACAGCTCTTCCTGTCAAACTTATGAATGAAGCATTCCCTGCTACCATTGGCTCTCCATGGCCCACGTGATCCCAGGGGACGCTTCGAACTAACTGCGCCCCTGGGATACGCAAGCACTGCGCGCCGGCAGTTGGAGGAGGCCCAGGATCGGAATCCCACGGGGGCTCACAGCACAACGGCCGGCGCGCAAGGTAAGTGCAGGGCAGAGGCTTGCACCCGCGGGAAGCCCCCGACCCGAATTTCTGGGCCAACAGCTTTTAAAAGGGAAGTAGATAAATATTTGTATAACAGAAATTCAGAAAGGTATGGGGAAGGGAAAAGGGACTGGGGCTAACTGGATAACTCTTTCAGAAAATTGGCACAAGCACAATTGGCCGAACGACCTCCTTCTATGCTGTAAAAGTCGATGTTTCAATGAGGAACCCCATCACCTGGTAAAAGCTGATGTCTTCTTTCCACAGGGAAAGTGTGTCTCCACCTTCAGTCATACTTCAGTATCACCTACCAGCTGCCGGTGTGGCACTGCCAGGTGGCCATGCACCTACACAGGCACACCCAGCCAGCTAGAGTTTAGTGCGTGCATTGTTTTTAATGAAGGAACCATTTTAGAGAGACTGTTTGACTAGGCAATGGATGGTGAGGCAGAATTCCAATAATTCATTCCCGTTTCCAAATGTGAGGTGGATCATTTTGATAGGAGGAGCAAGAAAGTCATTTATTCCTTACACCGGATATACGGCCCAGAAACAGGCCATTCGGCCCAACCAGTCCATGCCGGCGTTTGTGCTCCACTCCAGCCTCCTCCCGTCTTTCCCCATCTAACTCTATCAGCGTAACCCTCTATTCCCTTCTTCCTCATATGTTTAGCTAACCACCCCTTAAATGCATCTATACTATTCGCTTCAACCACTCCCTGTGGTAGCGAGTTCCACATTCTCATCACTCTCTGGGTCAAGAAATTCCCTATTGGATTTCTTGGTGACTATTATATATTGATGGCCTCCAGCTATGCTCTTCCCCACAAGTGGAAACATTCTCTCTGTTATCCACTCTATCAAAACCTTTCATAATTTTAAAGACCTCGATTAGGTCACCACTCAGCCTTCATTTTTCAAGAGAAAACAGACCCAGCCTGTTCATCCTTTCCTGATATGTAAACCCTCGCATTTCTGGTATCATCCTTGTAAATCTTCTCTGCCCCCTCTCCAGTGCCTCTATATCCTTTTCATAATATGGCGACCAGAACTGTACGCAGTACTCTAAGTGTGGTCTAACCAAGGTTCGATACAGGTTTAGTATAACTTCACTACTTTTCAATTCTATCCCTCTAGAAATAAACCCTAGTGCTTTTTTATGGGCTTGTTAACCTGTGTCGCTACTTTTAGTGATTTGTGTATTTGTACTCCCAGATCCCTTTGCCCTTCTACCCCATTTAGATTCGTATTTTCTAAATAATAAGTGACCTCCCTATTCTTCCTACCAAAATGTAATACCTCACATTTATCTGTGTTGAAATTCATATGCCAATTATATGCCTATTCTGCAAGTTTATTAATGTCTACCTGTTATTTGTTGCAGTCCTCCTCAGTATTGACTATCCCCCCCCCAATTTGGTGTCATCCGCAAATTTAGAAATTGTGGGGGAGAAATTCATTATAGCCCAGGAATAGACACTAACTTCTGAAAAGTTTGAGATTTAGCGCCAGGCGCTATTGAATCTCGCTGCACGCTAAATTATGTGTTAGCACTCAAAGAAAGGATGGGAGCGCTAAACCAAGCACTAATGACCTAGCGCAGTGGTGTTAGACTCAAAGCGCTGACAAATATCAGGTGCAGTCTAATTGCTAATCATCATTGCCACAGGCTCTTTCCAGTTCTTAAAGGGGAGGTTCAATCATGCTGCAAAACCTCATTCTCAGCATTGCTGGTTCTGCAGCTATCTCAGCAAGCAGCAGAAGGTCAAGGAGAAGGAACCGGACCACTGAAGGAGGTGTCATTATGGCAGATCAACGGCCCAGGGAGAGAGCTCGCAGATTCTGCGACCAAACATTGGAGGCATTGGTCCTCGCTGTGGAGAGACGGAGGGAGGTGCTGTACCCGGCAAGTGGCAGGAGGCCCTCGCTGCAATTCTTCCAC
The DNA here is from genome assembly GCF_052327205.1 of Somniosus microcephalus. Classification (NCBI taxonomy): domain Eukaryota; kingdom Metazoa; phylum Chordata; class Chondrichthyes; order Squaliformes; family Somniosidae; genus Somniosus; species Somniosus microcephalus. Next base: position 39,618 of record NW_028225929.1, read on the forward strand.
GCCATGCAGGTCTTCAGGCTCACGAAGTCGGAGCAAGGCCTCCTGTTGAGAGAGCCCTGATGGCACTCCTCCTCCCTCTGGGCACATGCTCCCATCTTTCTCGCTGCCTCTGCTCCCTCCACAGTAGAATCTGGAGGGCAAGGTCGACTGCCAGTACAGCCCCCATTAATGTAACGATGTGTAGCACTTTGAAATTTTGTCAGAATAAATGTAACAAATTTTTAGTAGCCACAACACCCCTGATACTAAAGAACCTTTAAATGACTGAATTAAACTCTTGCACAATCGCAAACTGACAAGGAAGCGTTGAAACAGCACTAACCTTACAGCTGCGATTCATCCCTTTAAATATTGCCCCTTCAGCTGCCATCTGCCTGCTTCATGCCTCCTCTTCCTGTCGTTGTTGGGGCAAAAATCAATTTGGCAGATTGGGCACTCAGTGAGTATTGCACACTCACTGACATCACAATCTAAAGCCCCAGGCACTAACTGTTAGTGGTGGCGCTAAGGGGTGACTGGATTTGGTGTGCAGCATTGGATTCACCTCGCCCCACCGCTACTTCATTAGTGCCTCATTAGTGCCCCCACCAGGTGTTAATGGGAGGCGCTAACCAACTGAACTTCTCCCCGTGTTTTTGATTCCAAAGTCTAAATCATTAATATAAATTGTGAACAGCAGTGGCCCCAGCACTGATCCTTGTGGAACACCACTACCCACCTTCTGCCACTATGAATAGCTACCCTTTACCCCTACTCTCTCCTTTATGTATTAAAGCCAGCTAGCTATCCATTCTGCTACTTGTCCCTTGACTTCACATTCTCTGACCTTATTCATTTGTCTATTATGTGGTACCTTATCAAAGGCCTTTTGAAAATCTAAATAAGTTACATCTACTGCATTACCCTTGTCTACTCTCTGTTGCCTCTTCAAAAAATTCAATGAGGTTGGATAAGCAGGACTTTCCCTTTTGAAATACATGCTGACTATTTATTATATTTTTGGTTTCTATATGTAATTCTATTCTCTCCTTTAGTAGGGATTCCATTATTTTTCTTACCACCGATGTTAAGCTGACTGGTCTGTAGTTCCCTGGACATGTTCTATCTCCCTTCTTAAATATAGGTGTTACATTAGCTATCCACCAGTCCTCTGGCACTACACCTTTTTCTAATGAATTATTAAATATGTGTACTAATGGCTCTGCCATTTCTTCCCTAGATTCTTTTAAAATGCGTGGATGTAATCCATCTGGACCAGGGGTTTTATCCTCTTTGAATTTGATTAGTTTATTTAATATATCCCCTCTTTATATTTTAAAAGCAGTTATCTCATCACTAATATCATCATCCGATGTCATGTCATGTTCTATCTCCCTGGTAAATACTGAAGCAAAGGTAAGGTAAGAAACAAAATGGTGTAGAGGAGCAAAAAGCTCTGGGAATATTATATAGATACATAAATCGCTAAATGTAGCAACATAAGTTGATAAAGCCATAAAGAGTTCAAACAAAGTACTGGGTTTGTTTGTAGACATGATAGATTTTGAAATTAAGTTTGAGAAGGAGAAAGATCACAAAGTTTTAAACTTCAGGAAGGCTGACTACAAAGGGATGAGATGTAAGCTAAACCTATTAAACTGAGCTGAGTTGTTAATGGGTAAACTGACAAAAAAACAGAGAGAGGTAGTCAAATAATTATTTAGTACATTACAAGACCAATACATAGCCCTAAAGAGCAAAAGTTCTACTTGTACAGTCAAGCCACCATGGCTAACATATGAGGTAAGACACAGTATAAAGCTAAAGGGAATGCCCTACACAAATACCAAGAAAAGTGGCAATCCAGTCGACTGACAGAAATATTGAAAACAACAAAGGAACACAAAGAAAATATTAAGAGCTGCAAAAAGTGAATAAGCAATAAACAACTTGCAAGTAATATAAAGGCTAATAGTAAAAGTTTTAATAAATATATTAAGAGTCAGAGTGTGGCTACAGGAAATATGGACCCATTAAAGACAGACGCAGATGATACGATAATAGATAATAAGTTAATGGCAGATTTATTAAACAAGTGCTTTGTATCTGTTTTCACAGTAGGAAAAGAGTATACAATGATAGTGATAGAAGGGAAATGAAAAATAAATCAAGGGGAGGAACTTATTGCACTCAATATTAGTAATAAAAATGAAAATGGAGAAAATAATGGGACTTAGGATAGATAAATCTCCAGGAGCTGATGGTTTCCATCCCAGTATATTAAAAGAAGTAGGTAAGGAAATTGCAGATGTGTCATTTATAATTTTGGTAAGCTCTCTTGATTTGGGAATTGTGCCGTACGTCTAGAAAATTACTAGTGTCAGTCCATTATCTAAGAAGGCTGGGAGAGAGAAACCAGGTACCAGGCCTAGCAGTTTAGCATCAGTTGTGGGGACGCTACTAGAATCTGTCATTGGGGAATAAGTGATTGAACACGTGAACAAATATGAGCTGTTCAGAGAGAGCCAGCATGGCTTTGTAAAAGCAATCCAAAAGGCTCATGGAAAGTTGGCCTTTATCTGAAGGTAGCTGAAAATACAAAGGGGAGGAAGTTATGCTGCAGTTGTACAGAGCCTTGGTTAGACCCCATCGGGAGCACTGCATTCAGTTGTGGGAACTGCATCTCAGGAAGGACATATTGGCCTTGGAGAGGCTACAGCGCAGATTCACCAGAATGATACTGGGCTTAGAGGGTTCAATTATGAGGGCAGGTTGCATAAACTAGACTTAAATTTCATTGACTTTAGAAGAGTGAGGGTTGATCTGATCGAGGTGATTAAAATGTTAAAAGGATTTGATAGGGTGGATTTAGAGCAACTATTTCCTCTGGTGGGGAAATCAAGAGTGAGAGGACATGATCTTAAAATTGGAGCCAGGCCATTCTGGAGAGAAGTCAGGAAGCACTTTTTCCACACAAAGGGTAGTGGAAATCTGGAATTCTCGCCCCCAAAACAAAGCTTCAAAGACCAAGCTCGCTAGATTTTTGTTAGGTAAGGGTATCAAGGGATATAGAGCTGAGGAGGGTGAATGGAGTTGAGGAACAGATCAGCCATGATCTAATTGAATGGTGGCGGCTCGAGGGGCTGAACGGCCTCCTCCTGCTCCTAATGTTCCTATGTTCTTAAAAGCAGTGAGGTTATGTTACATTTGTATAAAACATTGGTTAGACCACACTTGGAGTGCTGTGTGCAGTTCTGGTCTCCACACTACAAAAAGGATATTGAAGCACTGGAGAAAGTGCGGAAAAGATTTACAAGGATTTACAAGAATTGAAAGGATGCAACTATCAGGAAAGATTGAGTAGGCTGGGGTTCCTTCCCTTGGATAAAGACTAAGAGGAGACTCAAAAGAGGTCTTTGAAATTATGAAGTGGCTCAATAGGGTGGATGGGGAGAAACTTTTCACTTGTGGGCGAGTCCAGAACAAATGTGAGAAACTGGCGTTTCCGCTCGGTAGCACTGGATTTTTTGATGCAATTCACTCAGTATTGGCATAACTGGCGCAAAAGATCAGGGGTTAAAAATTGGGTGGCGCCCCCTTAGGGGCAGGTGGTGGCAGGCGGCCAGCAACAAAAATGGCCGCCCGCCGCCTCCCCTTTAACTAGCGCTGCCCCGGATGCAGGTAGGCCCCCCTGAGCCCAGCGGACATATCGTCCGGTGGTAAGTTGGGAGGCACCACCCAATATTACAGCTGGGGCGCAAGCGGGGCGCTGTGCATGGTGATGACATCATCGCCGGCGGCACAGCGCCGCATGGTGCTAATGGTTAGTGCCACCGTTAACCTCCCGCTGAATTTCACGGGAGGCGTTAGCGGCGCCACACCCAGGCGTTAGTTGATTTACGCCCCCCCGTTAGCGCCGAATTTACCCCCCCAGGAACTTTAGCGCAAATTACGTTCAGCGGAACTTGAGTTTGTGTGATCTCTTACGCTAGTTTAAAAAAAAAATTGCACTAGAAGCTGGCCATGCCCACAAAATTGGCCATGCCCACAAAACTGGCCACGCCCCCAGGGTGAATTAATCACCATGGCGAGTTTTTGCTAATTGCGCTCATTTGCAGGCCTTCGAGAGGCTCCAAAAATTAAGCTGGATCTTTTGGATGCAAGGCCACCAACAGGTACGTTTTGAAAGGTTTTGAATGATTTTTAAAATTTACTAAGGAACTGACTACTGTACCCCAATATAACGTTCCTGGGATGTGGGCATCGCTGGCAAGACCGGCATTTATTGCCCATCCCTAGTTGCCCTTGAGAAGGTGGTGGTGAGCCGCCTTCTTGAACCGCAGAGGGTAGTTAAGAGTCCACTACATTACTGTGGGTCTGGAGTCACATATAGGCCAGACCGGGTAAGGACGGCAGATTTCCTTCCCTGAAGGACATTAGTGAACCAGATGACTTTTATGACAATCCGGTACTTTCATGGTCACCATAAATTTAATTAATTGAATTTAAATTGCCCAGCTGCCTGTGGTGAGATTTGAATTCACGTCTCTGGATCACTAGTCCAGTAACATAACCATTATGCTACTGTACCAGAAATGGTTCTGTATAGCTTTTAAAAGTAATTTTCAGTCATTTAAAACCAGGTTACTCACAGGTGGTTGTTAAGTCTGTGAATTATTTAGTTAATTAAAACAGACTAATGAGTAACAATAAAAACAGGTCTTTACTGGTTGGAGGTAGGGACTATACTGAATACAAGATTACTGCACAGTGCTTATATACCGGTGTGTTCACCCCCGGTATTACGTCTACAGCAGCCTGAGAAAGTAGTACATCTCTTAAGGTGGAACAGGCTTAAGCTCTCTTAAGGTGGAACAGGTTACATACACAACACTCCTCCCTTCTTAGCTTTATAGTCATCCCCCCCATTTAACATAACGTAATAACATATATACATATATAACTTCATGTTTAACGTAACATATCACAGATTCAGTCTCTGCGGAAAACAGTTCACAGATTCAATCTCTGTGGTGTAGTCGGTTCACGTTACTCATTCAATAGTCCTTTCATGGATTTAACAGCTTGAACTTCCGAACTGATTTGGCTCCGTTCGGAGGGCCCACGTGTGTGATCTGGTAGAGGTGATAATGGTTCAGATGGGTCATCTTCTGTTTTTACTTTTCCTTTTCTGCTTCTTGGAGACTCTCTGGGCTCCATTGTCAGCTGCCACAGCTGCCAGCTGCATGCGCAGTTCCTCCTTCTCTTCCTCCTGTTTCCGTCGTAGAGCCAGCTTCTCCCGATGTTCCGTAGACTTTTGGTGCTCCTCCATGATTTCTGCACTTTGGGAGTTGAAGTTACAAGCTGGGCAGGACAGGACATCGTAATATTCGGTGTCGTCCACCAGGTCATGGTAATATTCGGTGTCGTCCTGAGCTAGACCAGTGAGAGGGTCGTCTATTTCCTCCATACGCAGCTGGACGTTAGCCAGCTCTTGTTCCAAATCCAGACATCTTTCCTGAAGAGACTTCTTCATGTGTACCTCTGCATCCAGCTTTTTCTGGGCTTTCAGCAAGTCGTTTACTAGTGACCTCATTTGTGATTTTAATACTTCAACTTCCTTTGGAGATTGATTGATCGGACTATGCAATCCCTCTACCGGAGCAGCTGTTTCAGCGGTCTGTTGTTCTACATTGACGTGAGTCAGCGTACTTTTGGCATCCAATGGCTGCTCTGTTGCAGTCGTTTCAGTCTGTGTCGACACATCAGCCATCTCAATGACTTTTGAGAGCTCCGAACCCTTTTCCTTTGAAGATCGCAGCTCGTGTTCAAGTTTTTCCCATTTCAGAGTCTTGTCCCTCAGCATATGAAGGAGTTGGCTGACCGTTAACTCTTCTGACACCAGATTATGGCACGCACCTTCAGAACCTGAATCAGCTTTGATTCGTTCGGCCTCCTCGCGCAGATGGTTGGTGTGCTCCTGCTCCATTTTCTCCATCAGTTGCTTCTGTTGACTTTCCAGATTCTCCCACTCTGTAACAAAGAACTTTTTTATTTCATTCATCTCTTGCTCAAAACGGCGAATCATTTGTTCTAATTGCTGTTGTAGTTTGAAATGGAGTTGAGTTCGAGCCCAGTGTCCCTCAAAAATGTGCATATCAGTAGACTTGACAGACTCAGAATTCTCTGTTAAACTATGTTGTTGTTGCTCAGTGGAATTCTGTGCTGGAACTTTGTCTTTTGCACATGGGTTGGTCTTACCATCATCAGTTCTAGAGTCTGGGCTGATTATCTGCACCGAGTTCTCACTCTTTATGGCTTTCAGCGAATGCCAGTCCATATTTATGTTTCTAAACCACTCCCGGCCTAGTAGTGGTGGACCTCCCTCCGGTAGCACATATAAGTCCATTATTTGACTTCCTTCGCCCTTGTTGGCCACTGCAACCTTTATTGTCCCGATGGGGTACACTCTCTGCCCCGTGTAGGTTGTCAATATAATCTCCGTATCCTGTAGGGGAATATGTTGGAATAACCTTCTGTAATCTTTCTTATTCATGACCGACAATGCCGATCCAGTGTCCAATTCCATTTTTACTTGGACTCCTTCTATCTGAAGAGTAACCCAAATTGTCTGGAGGTCTGCACCCTTACCAACGTTGAGTACCCTTAAGCTAGCCAGTTCAATACTGCTTGCGTCTGAATCGGACTCCTGTTCGGCCACCTTGTGTACCTTTGCGTATTTCCCTTGCGGTGACTTCTTGTTGCTGGTCTTCTTCGCTGACCTGCATACTCTAGCTATATGTCCAAGCCTACCACAAGTTCTACATTCTTGGTTTTTAAACCAACACTGGTTCTGATCATGCGTTGTCTTTCCACAACGATAACATTTGCCAGAACTCACACCCAATTTGTGTGCACTGAGCTCCGGTGACCGTAGCTGCATTACTGCCGTGCCTCTCGCTGCGGCTTCGTGTGCTGCTGCCATAGTGACCGCCTTCTCAAGCGTCAGCTCATTCTCCTCAAGCAGTCGCTTTTGTGTATCCTGTTTAAATAAACCACACACAAATTTGTCTCGAAGTGCCTCTGTCAGTCCCGTTCCAAACTGGCAATATTTCGCTAATTTACGCAATTCCAGCAAATATTCAGCATTGCTTTCATGCTGTAGCTGCCTTCTGTCGTAAAATTTAAATCGTTCCGCTAGCATCAGCGGCGTGGGGTTTAGATGATCTTTCAGGACAGTAACAATCTCATCGAACGTCTTATCCGCCGGTTCATCTGGTGATAACAGGTGTTTCAATTGCCCGTATGTCTTCGCACCCATTAAATTTAATAATGTTAGAGCTTTATCTTGGTCACGAATTTTATTGGCCTTACAATAATTTTTTACTCTTTCAACATATATGGCCCAATCTTCGAGGTCACTATCAAAGGTGCTAATATTCCCGTGTTTAGGCATTGTAGATTTGCAATTTCTCAGATTTTATTTTCTTTACTTGTTATCAAAGATGGCGGCTTCCCGCTCTTGCCGTCATCCTCCGCCCACAAAATGGCGGTTTTCCCGCGCTTGGCGGTCTTCACCCGTCCCCCGACGCCGTCTCCCTTCAGCCCCCGAGTGCGGCCCTTATCAGCGGATGCGATCGATGGCCCGGCTGCGCCTCGCACTTGAAAGCGGCCCGGCCCTTATCTGCCGATCGCTATCGCCCTATACCTCTCTCTTCCCCAGTCCTGTCTTCTACTCCGGTTCACAAGCTGATGGAGGCTTCAGGGTCCTAATGCCTGTCACTTCCAGTGGGGTGGTGAGTGGTGAGGTTTGAAACCTCTCTTCAACCGCCGTGGAATACCTGCCGCAGGGTAAGAACCTGACTCGTCGCCAGTGTTAAGTCTGTGAATTATTTAGTTAATTAAAACAGACTAATGAGTAACAATAAAAACAGGTCTTTACTGGTTGGAGGTAGGGACTATACTGAATACAAGATTACTGCACAGTGCTTATATACCGGTGTGTTCACCCCCGGTATTACGTCTACAGCAGCCTGAGAAAGTAGTACATCTCTTAAGGTGGAACAGGCTTAAGCTCTCTTAAGGTGGAACAGGTTACATACACAACAGTGGTGAATTGACACTGTGACTGAAAATGATGATTATTTTTTGTGATAAACCCATTGTCAGCTGTTTTAATCAAACAGCCCCAGGTTACCACTCTGAAATATATCAAGAAATACTTTTTAAAGAATTTTTTAAAAAGTTATGTTTTAAAACGCTGCCCGATTACACTGGCTCAAGGCAGATTTTGCATTCGGCGATGTGCAAATGTGTTTGAGCGGAAACGTGGGTGGCAAGAACACTACAAAACGTTGGGCACAATTTTGGACGCAATTTGCTCTGGAATCGTCGATTGCGCCCAAAGTGGAAACTTTGATTTGTTGGTGACAAGATAGTCACCAACAGATCAAAGAAAGAATTAGGGCCAATCTCTTTACACCGAGAGCGGTGAGAATGTGGAACTCGCTGCCACATGGAGTGGTCGAAGCAGAGAGCGTCGATGTATTTAAGGGGAGGTTTGCTGCAACATTCGGGTGAAGGGACTAGAGAGATACAGGGACAGGGTGGGAGAGGTGATTAGAGTGAGAGCAGGCTCGTGTGGAGCAGAAACACCTGCTGTGATTATTTGCATGAACACCTTTGCGGCCTTCTGTGCGTGCGCGCGGTATACCGGAGCCGCACGTGCGCAGTACTCAAGGGTGCTGCTGTGGTCTGCACCATGGGCCACGCTTCCCTCGGCTCCATGCTGAGAAGGTCAGGGGGTCCTTTGGGGGTTGTGGGGAAGATCGAGGATCGAAAGGGGGAGAGAGAGAGAGAGAGAGGGGGAATTGGGTGGGGGGAGAGAGGGAGGAGAGAGAGAGAGAGGATTGGAGGAAGGGAGAGAGAGAGAGGGAAAGGATTGGAGGAAGGGAGAGAGAGAGAGAGAGGATCAGAGGGGGAGAGAGAAGGAGAGAGATAGGGGAGGAGAGAGAGAGAGAGAGGACCAGGGGAAGGAGAGAGCGAGAGGATCGGAGGGAAGGAGAGAGAGAGAGAGGAAATGGAAGGGGTGGAGGAGAGAAGCTCAGAGGGGGAGAGGAGGTCAAGAACTTGGGGGGAGAGAAGGCCAGGAACTCAGGGGGTGGGGGAGAGCACAGTGGGGATGGGGGAAGAACGTGACCCAGGTCTAAAGGGGGAGAAGGGTGAGAGCGAGAACGTGATCCAGATGGGAAGATGGATCAAGTTTATCCAACCCCACCCCCAGCCCCACCCCCACCCTCTTTACACCCACACCACGTTCTCCCTCTCCTCCACCTAGACCTGATTGATTTCTCGGAAAGCTTGGTGCGTGTGTGGCAAGTGACATCATTGGACTGGATGAAATCCGGAAGTCATGACGCTGTCACTCTTCACTTCATACCCAATAAACCTGTTAACAATCCGTGACCCACACACAATGCCCCATCAATGGGGGGGGGGCGTGGCGGGGAGGTCAGGAATTTGTTGGGGGGAGAAGGTCAGGACCCTGGAGGGGGGAGGAACTTGCAGGGGGAGAAGGTCAGGAACTTGGGCAGGGGGAGAAGGTCAGGAACTTGGGCAGGGGGAGAAGGTCAGAAACTCAGTGGTGGGGGGGGGGGAAGGTTAGGAACTTGTTAGGAGGGGAAGGAAATGGTTTGAGGGAGGGAGAAGGTCCTAACCCGTGAGGGTGAGCCCTGTCTGTTTTCTGTAAGCTGTGGCTGGAGCCTGGCAGTCAGAATGAATGGCTCGAATTACACATTGCAAAGTATTTAATTACTTAGGCAGGCAGGATCTAATTACACATTCCAAACAAACTGCTGTTTGTGGCTTGTCCTCCAAGGGGACCAATTAGAAATCTAGCTAGTCTTGTGCTCCAAGGGTTACCAATCAGAAATCTAATGTTGCAAATAGACGTGACCATAAACACTGGCATAGACCCGTTGGGTCGAATGGCCTGTTTCTGTGCTGTAGATTCTATATAATTCTATGTAATCTTGATCTGCTAAAAGGACCTGCTTAAATGAAGATCATCATCTGGTGATACAGATTTCCTAAGGAATGGGTGGGGGGGGTGAAAAGTTGAACATGTGGGGGGAGAAATTGGGTATAGCCCCGTTTGGGGCGTTAGAATTGGCGCTGTGCAAATTTTTTCGCCAGGCGCAACTTATCACCACCTCGAGCGATATTGGGTTGCTGCGCCCCTAAAGGTGATTGCGACGTTGATTCAGGCACTGCACGGGAGTCTTAAGACGGTAACCCGGCGGCGCTACTCAATGGCCCAGAAATTGGTGTCGGGGGCTTCCCGCGGGTGCAAGCCCCCAACCTACACTTACCTAGCGCGCCGACAGTTGAAGCCTGGCCCTGCGTGGATCTCCTGTCAGTGGCCCGGTTCAGCTCCTGGCACGCTGTGCTTGCGTGATCCAGCGGCGTAGTTAGTTCGATGAGCCGGCTGGGATCACGTGAGCACTGGGCAACCAATCAGAGGTTGTAAAAGTTCATTCATGAGTTTGATAGTAAGAACTGTCAAACTCATGAAAACTCCGGGTGCCCAAAACAGTACTTAAACTTCAAATAAAAGTTAATAAAACATCCCACTAATTAAATGAACTATTAATAACTGTAAAAAAACTAATTTAAACAATTATTCAAATTTTTGAAAAAAATAATTTTTTAACAAATCGGGTCTAAAAATATACTTACCTTACTGTAAAGTCTTTAAAAATAATAAACCTGTGGAAAAAAAATTCTAACTTTAAATGATAGACCACTTACCTTTTAAAACTAAGTACTTACGTCTGCTTTTTTCTCGCGTAAAAACTGGAGGCCTTATCGCACGGGCAACCCAGTAAAAAAAAAGGAATTTCAGCGCGCACGCGCAGACTCCTGCGCGCACGCGTTCCACCTCTGAACCCCTTGGTTCAGAGGAAAGGAAATGCCGGTTTCCCACGCATGCGTTGTGCATGCTGAAAACCGGCACTTCCAACGGGCCCACGCGTGAGTGCCCGGTGCTTACTCATGCGTTGGGACCCGAATTACTGGGCCAATATGTCGGCGGCCGGGTGCAGCGCAGGTGCTGTCAATAATCGATTGCCCGAGACATGCTGGCGCCAGCCAGCTCTTAAAGGGGCGGGTCAATTAGGAGCAGCAGCCACACTCTGCGCCTTGTTGGCCTCAAAATTGGCGCTGTGCTTTCTGTGGCGTTCCAAACTTTGAACATATGGAGAGGGTGAGGCAGAGAGCGGAGTGCTTTACCGATGGGGTATTGGATGCTTTGGTTGGCGAAGTGGAGTGCCGGTGAGCTGTGCTGTATCCCGACAATGGCAGGAGGCCTCATCAGAACGAGTACCGCAGGGCTTGGAGGGAAGTTTGTCAAAGAGTCACCTCAACCAGCGTGGTGGCCAGGGCTCCTGTGCAATGCAGGAAGAAGTTCTACGACCTCACTCGGGTCGTTAGGGTGAGTGCCATTTTCGCCATCTTCTTCATCCCTCCATCTGCACCTGACATTATGGCCAGAGGGTGCGCGAAGCCCCAATGGCCATCTGTCAGCCAGCACCCATGGCCCTTTTTGGAAACACACACGCACATTCAGCTCAATGCATAATGGAAGGGCTAATCTACCATGGGGGGCATGTGATGTCAGCTCAATGCATAATGGAAGGGCTAATCTACCATGGGGGGCATGTGATGTCAGCTCAATGCATAATGGAAGGGCTATTCTACCATGGGGGGCATGTGATGTCAGCTCAATGCATAATGGAAGGGCTATTCTACCATGGGGGGCATGTGATGTCAGCTCAATGCATAATGGAAGGGCTATTCCACCATGGGGGGCATGTGATATCAGCTCAATGCATAATGGAAGGGCTAATCTACCATGGGGGGCATGTGATGTCAGCTCAATGCATAATGGAAGGGCTATTCTACCATGGGGGGCATGTGATGTCAGCTCAATGCATAATGGAAGGGCTAATCTACCATGGGGGGCATGTGATGTCAGCTCAATGCATAATGGAAGGGCTAATCTACCATGGGGGGGCATGTGATGTCAGCTCAATGCATAATGGAAGGGCTAATCTACCATGGGGGGCATGTGATGTCAGCTCAGGCCAGCATGTTTCATCACTTCCCGTCCTTTCTCCTGCAGGCCAAGCTGGCCAGGAACCGGATGGAACAGTTTCGTACCGGAGGAGGCCCTCCTCAGCTGCAGACACTGCCGGACCTGGAGGAACGAGTCCACCAGATTGTTGGAGGCCGGATGACTGGTCCTGTCACCACTGGAGCTGCCGACCCCATTGTGCACAGTGATGGTAAGGTCATCACCTTTTTGAACTCTCTCTTTCCACTTCTTCCCCCCACCAGCATGCTTTTTCACTCTGGACCCATGTCAGAGCATTGCAGCACTCATGCATCCCTTGCTGCCACCCTGTCCTTTCGCTAAAGCCACTCTTCAACCTCCCTGCTTTCAGATGCTGCATCACCAGCTCGGGAGCCGGGCCCTGAAGCTGCCACTGCCACTGACTCCGGAGGCGACGAGCAGGAGGAAGCTGGACCATCCCTGCCACCCTCAGGCGAGCCAGCCCATCTGCAGACTGGGGAGACTACTTCCCTGGAGGGGAGCGGGGGGAATGCTCTGAGGAGGAAGCAGTTCCAGGAACCAGCGGGCTGCAGCAACGCAAGGGGGGTAGGGAAGCTCGAGGGCCGTCTCCCCGGAGGATGAGTCAGGCCGTGAGTACTGCTGCACAGAGCGCAGAAGAGGTGCGTTCCCTCGCAGAAATGAGCGCCCAGGCTCGGCTCAGGCACACTGAGCTCATGGCTGCAGTGGCAAGGATGCCTGAATCCATCGAGACATTGGCAAGGAGTGTGCAAGACTTCGGGGCAGCACAGGCAAGGAGTGCGCAGGACCTCTGGGCAGCACAGGCAAAGAGTGCGCAGGACTTCGGGGCAGCACAGGCAAAGAGTGCGCAGGACTTTGGGACAGCAGTGGAAAGGAATGTCCACAGCTTCGGGGCAACACTGGAAAGGACTGTCCAGGGCTTGACCGAAGCAGTGGAAAGGACTGTCCCGGCCTTCAGCGAAGCACTGGAAAGGACTGTCCAGGGCTTCACCGAAGCACTGGCACCTGCCACGCCAGTGCTGAGTGCTGCCACACAGTCACTCGCTGGTCTCATGCAGACGCATATCGAGGCCACACGACCAATGATTGCTGCCACCCTCGCTGGATCAGGCGGGATTACCCGGGGCCCTTGCAGCACCACAGCAGGGCCTCAATCTGTGGACCAGCCGATTGGTGCGCATGCTGCGGTGCTGCCTCGTCAAAGTGCCAGAGTGTCGTTCGACCAGGGAGCTGCTGTCCGCTCTCAGGATGTCCGCGTTCCTGATGCCACCATTGGCACGTCTCCACTGCAGCTGCCTCTGTAATGATCAATAACATGTCATTCTATAGTGGACACTAGGTGGAGCCGTAGAGCTGTGTAAAGCTGTATAGTTGTATGTATATAAGACTACACTACCCAGCTGTATGTATATTAAGACTACATTACCCATGAGGCACCAGGCTACCCACAAGGCAGCAGCCAAGATGGATGCCTCTACAGATACTGTACCTAGTCCACATGGGCTCAATAAAGTGTCTAGCAAAAGCTAGCTGTGTACATAATAAGAATGTCTATTTATTAATGAACATAAGATGGTACCAGGAGTAAATTGTGAAAAGCGACATGGAGAATTTGAAGCCATCAGAGCGTTTGAAACTCACAGGAAACATCAACTACAATTGGCAGACTTTTAAACAACAATTCGAACTCTACATTGCAGCCATCAGATTCGGTACGAAGCCAGACGCAAGGAAGATAGCGTTGCTGCTTACGGTTGCAGGCCCACAGGTGATAGAGGTATTTAATACATTTGTATTTAATCCAGAGGAGAACAGAGAAAAATTAGAAGATGTGCTAAAAAAATTTGATGCACATCGCTCTCCCAAAAAGAATGAGACCTATGAAAGATACATCTTCGGTTCTCGGACACAGCAGCAAAATGAGACTTTTGATAGCTTTATAACTGATCTGAAACTGAAAGCACAGACATGTAATTTCTCTGAGCTCAAAGCATCCATGATTCGTTACCAGATTGTGTTTGGTATTCATGGTAAAAAAGTCAGGGAACGTCTGTTGAGAGAAACCGAACTAAATTTGGAAAATGCTGTGAAAATATGCCAAGCCAGCAAGCTAGCTCGAAAGCACGTGAAGACTTTCAGTGAAATCAATAATGATGCGATTGTAATGAGTGATAATGCTGCTGTCGGTGCTGTGTCCTACAAGGGGAAGAAACGTGGGCAGAACAGAAATGAAAAGCAATCGGAGGATGAAATTTTTAATTGTAAACGCTGTGGTTACAAACACCAGTTAAGACAATGCCCAGCGTTTGGAAAAATGTGCACAAAGTGTAATGGAAAGAATCACTTTGCCAAACAATGCTTTTCAAAAGTAAAAACTAAGAAAGGGCAATGAGTTAATGTAATTGAGGACACTGATTTAAGTGAGACATTTTTTGTAGGAATGGTGTCATGTGACAATATCCAAAAGGATACAGAAAATGTGCAGCCCTCAGAAATGGACAATGCTGAACATAAAGTTAATGCAGTAAAAGAGGACAAATGGATGATCCCACTGCAGGTAAATGGAGCATTAGTTACCTTGAAACTAGACACTGGGGCAAAAGCAAACTTAATCAGTATGAGTGACATTAACAATATGAAAGAAAAGCCCAAAATACAGAAAAAGTCAGTACTACTGAAGGACTATAATGGACAGGAAATAGATAGCTTAGGTGTATGCATACTTAAAGTGACAGTCAAAGACAAAGTGCATCATCTCATGTTTTCTGTTGTGGCTGAAAGACTTGATTCACTACTGGGTGACAAAGCTTGTGAGGACTTAGAACTGGTCAAGAGAGTCTACCGTATAAACTATGCCATAAGCAGACCAGATGACTCGATGGATTCTGTAGTGAATAACTTCCAGGATGTGTTCAAAGGATTTGGAGTTTTACCATTCACTTACAAGATCCAGCTAAAGGAGGATGCTCAGCCAGTGGTACATGCTCCACGAAGAGTTCCAGCACCCCTGCGTGACTGGCTCAAGAATGAACTGGACAGAATGACCACACTAGGAGTCATCAGGAAAGTCGAAGAGCCAACAGACTGGGTTAACTCCATGGTATGTGTAAAGAAAAAGAACAATGATCTAAGAATATGCATGGATCCAAAGGACTTAAATGCAAACATAAAACATGAACACTACCAGATTCCCAAGCGAGAAGAAATCACCAGTGAAATGTCAGGTGCCAGATACTTTACAAAGCTCGATGCCTCACAAGGATTTTGGCAACTAAAACTGGATGAAGAGAGCACCAAATACTGTACCTTCAACACACCATTTGGCAGGTATTGTTTCCTCAGAATGCCTTTCGGGATAATATCTGCATCTGAAATCTTTCATAGAGCGATGGAACACATAATTGAAGGTCTGGAAGGAATTCGGGTCTATGTTGATGACATCATCATCTGGGGCTCCACACTGAAAGAACACAATGAGAGACTGACTAAAGTGCTACAGAGCATACGTCAGAATGGACTGAAGCTCAACAAAGCCAAGTGTCAGTTTGGCGTCCAGGAAGTCACTTTCCTAGGAGATAATCTATCTGGTAAAGGAATAGAGCCAGATATGGAAAAAGTAAATGCCATACTCAAAATGCCCCGACCCACTGACAAAAAAGGAGTGCTACGCATCATGGGGATGATAAACTTCATTGGAAAGTTCATTCCTAACTTGTCAGCCAAGACAGCCTGTCTGCGAGACCTGCTACATAAAACAAATGAGTTTGCATGGACAGAAAGACATGAACAAGAGTGGATTAACCTCAAAACAGTGCTGACAACCACACCTGTACTCATCTTCTTTGACCCAACAAAAAGAATCAAAGTGTCAACGGATGCATCAAAAGATGGCCTAGGTGTGGTCTTGCTACAAGCAGAGGGTGAAGATTGGAAGCCTGTTGCCTATGCCTCCAGGTCTATGACTGATACTGAGTGTCGATACGCCCAGATTGAAAAGGAATGTCTAGGCTTGGTAGTTGGACTAGAAAAGTTTCATGGCTACATATATGGACTTCCCACCTTCACAGTTGAGACAGACCACAGCCCTCTGGTTGCCATCATAAAAAAAAACCTGAATGAGATGTCTCCAAGGATTCAACGACTCATGATGAAGCTGCAAAGATATGACTTTGAACTGATCTACACACCAGGCAAATACATAGTGTTAGCAGATGCACTATCCCGAGCACCCACAATGAGTCATGTGAGCTCTACTGGAGAAGACGTGGATGTTCATGTGAGTATGGTCACTGCTGCGCTGCCCGTGTCAGACACAAAATCAAAGCAAATAGCAGAAGAAACAGTAAAAGATACAGTATTACAAACAGTAATAGAGAACATTCATCATGGTTGGCCAAAAGGTTCCTGTCCAAAATATTTTCACATAAGGTCAGAATTGAGTGTCGCAAGTGGACTATTACTAAAACAGAACAGAATAGTCATTCCACAGGCTCTACATCAAGATATGCTCAAAAGGATTCATGAGGGACACCTCGGAATTGAAAAATTCAAAAGGAGAGCAAGAGACACTGTTTATTGGCCTGGCATAAATAAGGACATTGAGAACATGATAGGCAAATGTGAGACATGTCAGAAACACCAAAACAAACAAGCAAAGGAACCAATGATAGTAGCTGACATACCAACAGCACCATGGCAAAAGGTTGTTATGGACCTTTTTCATTTAAATGGTAAAGACTATCTAATAGTGATTGACTACTATTCTAACTATCCTGTGATGGCGCTGCTCTCAAGCACATCAGCAAGCAGTGTCATAATGCATGTGAAATCCATCTTCGCCAGACATGGAATTCCCAGGATTGCCGTTAGTGACAATGGTCCGTGCTTCAACTGTAAGGAGTGGCAACAGTTTGCAGCACATTATGACTTTCAGCACATCACATCCAGTCCTTTGTATGCTCAGTCAAGTGGTAAGGCAGAGAAAGGTGTTCAAGTTCTCAAGCAGCTACTGAAGAAAGTGACAGAAAGCAAGTCTGATCCTTATCTCGCCCTGCTGAGCTACCGAGCCTCACCTTTAGACTGTGGTTCTTCACCTGCTGAACTACTAATGGGTCGCAAGTTGCGCACCATGCTACCCTGCTGTGCAAAAGAACAGCAAAGTGAGGAACTGAGACAGAGACTTCAACTGTTAAAACTGAAACAGAAATCATACTATGACAAGTCATCCAAAACTCTAAAACCATTGACAAGGGATGATGTTGTCAGGATTGAGGATCCAGATGCATGGAACAGGAAAGCCACAGTTCTCGAGGAAGTAGGACCAAGGTCATACACTGTTAGAACTGAGGAAGGACAGATTCTCAGAAGGAACCGCCGTTCCCTCCTAAAAACACAAGAGACTATTCAAGACCAGATTGATGACAATGCCGCAACTGCATCTTGTCATTCACCGCCAGAACAATCTCATGAAGACACATCAGGCTTACCCGTGTTGAGAAGATCCACACGTGAAGTAAAAAAGCCTCATAGGCTTAATCTTTGAATACAATGTAAAGCTTTGAAAATGTGTTGACTGTTTTGAAAATGTTTATGTTTATAGAGCACTAACAAAAGTGTTACTGATATTATCTTTATTGTTTTCTTGAAAGTTGATTGATATTGATTTTGTTAAACCTCAAAGAAAGGGGGATGTAATGATCAATAACATGTCATTCTATAGTGGACACTAGGTGGAGCCATAGAGCTGTGTAGAGCTGTATATAGCTGTATGTATATAAGACTACACTACCCAGCTGTATGTATATTAAGACTACATTACCCATGAGGCACCAGGCTACCCACAAGGCAGCAGTCAAGATGGATGCCTCTACAGATACTGTACCTAGTCCACATGTGCTCAATAAAAGTGTCTAGCAAAAGCTAGCTGTGTTCATAATAAGAATGTCTATTTATTAATGAACATAAGATCCACCACCTGCAGGACAGACTGCTTCCACCCATTCACAGTTGGAGCAGTCAGCATAAGAAATAAGAAATCCGGGCCCTCCAAGGCCAGAGGTCATCCAGGACGTCCCTCAGGGGCATCTGTGCTTTCTGACAGCCAGCAGGCCTCCCCCAGCCTTGATGCAGCCATTGGGGTCCCATTGCGGAGGAGCTGCAGGGAGGGAAGGTTCCGCTCTCGCAAGAGAAGTAGATCACCATCAAGGGGGAAAGAGTAGAAGGTGCAGCTGAGACGTCTTTTTTGTAGAAATCAAGGCCGTGGATGCTGGTCTGAATGTTAGTAATGTTTTGGATAGTCTCCCGGGTGGGCAAGTCACTTAAGTGTTAGTGTGTTAGTTTTGCTTTCTGTAGCCATTGCTTTGTCATGTTGGAAGGAAGCACATTTCTCAAAATAAACAACTTTTTTTATTTACATTGGCCAGCCCATGTCAGATATTTACATTCACTGCCGTTCATAGGCTTTGGGTTATCCGGACGGTTCCCTTCCTCCTCATCGAATGGCACCAAGCATTCCGTCAGAGGGGCCTAGAAGCGGCTTGTTATCAGCCTCTGACGGACGGCTCTTCCAGTTTGTACCTCCCTCCCATCTTGGTCCTCCTCCTCCTCCTCCTCCTCCTCCTCCTCCTCCGCTGGTGCTTCAATGGCTGGTGGCATTGGCTGGGTGCGTAGGATGGCGAGGTTATGCAGCATGCAACAGACTACGA
Organism: Somniosus microcephalus; assembly: GCF_052327205.1. Lineage (NCBI taxonomy): Eukaryota > Metazoa > Chordata > Chondrichthyes > Squaliformes > Somniosidae > Somniosus > Somniosus microcephalus. Next base: position 58,452 of record NW_028225929.1, read on the forward strand.
CGAAGTGGGAGACTCGCTCTGGTGAGAACTGCAAGGCGCCTCTGGAATGGTCCAGACAGCGGAACCGCTGTTTCAGCACACCGATTGTGTGCTCCACAATGTTCCTCGTCGCCTGATGGCTCGCATTGAAGCGCTCTTCAGCAGGAGTGCTGGGCGAACGGAGCGGCGTCATCAGCCATGGGCACAGAGGATAGCCCTTGTCACCGAGAAGCCAGCCTGCTGGGTGAGCCGGGGCCTCGAATAGGTCTGCAATTGAAGTCTGGCGCAGGATGAAGGCGTCGTGGCTGCTGCCAGGGAACTGCGCATTGACTGCCCTTGCGGTTGCGGAACTCCTCCGGATTCAAAACTGGCGCCCGCAAAGCCACGTGCGTGCAGTCAATGGCGCCCTGCACCATGGGGAAGTCCGCTATTGCTGCGAAGCCCTCTGCGCGCTCCCACTGCTGCTCCAGTGTCATAGGGAAGGTAATGTACTGCCGCCTCCTTTTAAACAGGGCATCTGTTACTTGACGGATGCAGCAATGCACCACAAATTGCGATATGTTAGCGATGTCCCCAGTTGCGGCCTGGAAGGAGCCGCTCGCATAGAAATTCAGGGCAACAGTCATCTTGACAGCCACCGACAGAGAGGTCCTGCACCTTATCTGAGGCTGCAGATCTGGCTGAAGCAGGTGGCACAGCTCAGTCACCACCTCCTTTCTGAAGCGCAGCCTTCTAAGACACTGCTCCTCTGACATGTTCAAGTAACAGAACTGCTGTCGGAAAACCCTGGCAGTGTAAGGTCTGGTGTGGTGACGTCTGTTGGCCCTCCTCCGTCTGGCCACTCCTGGCCCTCTCTCCCTGCGTCCCTGTGCCCTTTCCAGATGGTTCAGCAGCAGGACGTTCCCCTCCAATGCAGCCCCCATAATAATAGTGCACAAGAAATTGTAAATGTTGTAAATGCTCACCAGCTGCAAGGTGATGGTCAGTAGGCTGAAGTTCCTCTGGCCAGCGCTGGCTCACTGGTGCAATGGCTCTCAGAGTGCAGCTCAGCAACTCTGTGAAAGTCTCGAGGAAGTTGTGCTCCCAAAATGGCTGCCGCTTTTATACCAGTGCAGTCCCCTTTAAAGAACGCCCCCCCAGCCCGAGAGTGACTGGGGAACATTCCAGGTAAGCAGTCCTTATTAAGGCCAGGCGGAACGGAGGGGCGCAACACTGAATTTCCGGTCCGGGGCGCCCAAAAGGTGTTGCACATTGAAATGACACTAAGGGCGCTAAGGTTTAGCGCCGGCGCAAAATGCCCACTCAATATGGGAGGAGGCGCTGGGTTCACTGCGCCCGGCCGAAAATTGGCTACCGCCCCACTTCTCGGCCTCTTTAGGCGCTAATTGGAGGCGCTGCCAACCGAATTTCACCCCCGTGGTGTTTTAAAAAACTTATCTAACTGCCCATTCGATTCTACTAATGTTGTGTATGTAATATGTGTGCTACTTTGAACCTATGGACAGGACTGCACTACTTGTTGGGCGTAGTGATACGCAGTACCACTCCTGGCCATAGGGGTATAAATAGTACTGTGGGTACTGATCTCCCCTCAGTTCCCGCCTGTGGGCATGAAGTAAAGACCTATGTATAGTCCCTACCTCCAACCAGTAAAGACCTGTTTGAGTTATACGTTTAAGTCTTTGTGTTAATTGTTCAATACAATACACATACTTAACATTGGCGACGAGTCAGGTTCTTACCCTGCGGCAGTTGAAGAGAGGTTTCAAACATCACCACCCCACTAGAAGCGACAGGCTTTAGGACTCTGAAGCCTCCATCAGCGACTGAGCACTGGAGTGCAGCAAACATCCTGACAGCTTCCAGCGACTGACAGAAGTCTTTCTGCAGTTTCCTTGTTCAACCTAGGTGGTGGGGTAAGCCGTGCAGTGTTGGCTGCAAAGACAGGGCTGGGGAAGTTGGAGAAGATAAGGGCGATCGCAATCCCTGATAAGAGCCGCTGTGAAACGCGCGAGCGGGTAAGCCAGAGCCCGGGAGGGAGCGAGCAAGAGCCGCGCGAGCGGGTGAGCCAGAGGCCGGGAGCCGCTTCAAGTGCGAGGCGCAGCGCGGGCCAGCGATCGGAACCAAAGATAAGGGCCGCACTCGGACTGAAAGGCGCGGCGGCTGCAGAAGCTCAAGGTGCGAGAGCCGCGGTGCACAGCGCGGGCCAGCGATTGGAACCAAAGATAAGGGCCGCACTCGGGGGCTGAAGGGAGACGGCGCCGGGGGACGGGTGAAGACCGCCAAGCGCGGGAAAACCGCCATTTTGTGGGCGGAGGACGACGGCAAGAGCGGGAAGCCGCCATCTTTGATAACAAGTAAACAAAATAAAATCTGAGAAATTGCAAATCTACAATGCCTAAACACGGGAATATTAGTACCTTTGATAGTGACCTCGAAGATTGGGCCATATATGTTGAAAGAGTAAAAAATTATTGTAAGGCCAATAAAATTCATGACCAAGATAAAGCTCTAACATTATTAAATTTAATGGGTGCGAAGACATACGGGCAATTGAAACACCTGTTATCACCAGATGAACCGGCGGATAAAACGTTCGATGAGATTGTTACTGTCCTGAAAGATCATCTAAACCCCACGCCGCTGATGCTAGCGGAACGATTTAAATTTTACGACAGAAGGCAGCTACAGCATGAAAGCAATGCTGATTATTTGCTGGAATTGCGTAAATTAGCGAAATATTGCCAGTTTGGAACGGGACTGACAGAGGCACTTCGAGACAAATTTGTGTGTGGTTTATTTAAACAGGATACACAAAAGCGACTGCTCGAGGAGAATGAGCTGACGCTTGAGAAGGCGGTCACTATGGCAGCAGCACACGAAGCCGCAGCGAGAGGCACGGCAGTAATGCAGCTACGGTCACCAGAGCTCAGTGCACACAAATTGGGTGTGAGTTCTGGCAAATGTTATCGTTGTGGAAAGACAACGCATGATCAGAACCAGTGTTGGTTTAAAAACCAAGAATGTAGAACTTGTGGTAGGCTTGGACATATAGCTAGAGTATGCAGGTCAGGGAAGAAGACCAGCAACAAGAAGTCACCGCAAGGAAAATACGCAAAGGTACACAAGGTGACCGAACAGGAGTCCGATTCAGACGCTAGCAGTAATGAACTGGCTAGCTTAAGCTGTAATGAACTGGCTAGCTTAAGAGTACTCAACGCTGGTAAGGGTGCAGACCTCCAGACAATTTGGGTCACTCTTCAGATAGAAGGAGTCCAAGTAAAACTGGAATTGGACACTGGATCGGCATTGACGGTCATAAATAAGAAAGATTACGGAAAGTTATTCCAACATATTCCCCTGCAGGATACGGGGATTATATTGAAAACATACACGGGGCAAAGAGTGTACCCCATCGGGAAAATAGAGGTTGCAGTGGTCCACAAGGGCGAAGACAGTCAAATAATGGACTTATATGTGATATCTGAAGGAGGTTCTCCACTACTAGGACGGGAGTGGATTAGGAAAATGAATATGGACTGGCATTTCCTACAAACAATAATGAGTGAGAACTCGGTGAAGATAGTCGGCCCAGACTCTGGAACGGATGATGGTAAGCCCAACTCAGGTGCAAAAGACAAAGTATCAGCACAGAATTCCACTGAGCAACAACAACATAGTTTAACTGTGGATTCTGAGTCTGGCAAGTCTACTGATGTGCCCATTTCTGAGGGACACCGGGCTCGAACTCAACTCCATTTCAAACTACAACAGCAATTAGAACAAATGCTTCGCCGTTGTGAGCAAGAGTTGAATGCAACGAAAGAGTTCTTTGATATAGAGTTGGAGAATCTGGAAAGACAACAGAAGCAGCTGATGGAGAAAATGGAGCAGGAGCACACAAAACGTCTGATGTCAGAGGAGTTAACGGTCAGCCAACTCCTGCATATGCTGAAGGACAGGACTCTGAAATGGGAAAAACTTGAACATGAACTTCAATATTCAAACGAAAGGGGTTCGGAGCTCTCAAAGGTTATTGGAAGAGCTGAGGTGGCAACACAGTCTGAGATGACTGCAACAGAGCAGCCCTTGGATGCCAAAAGTACGCTGACTCACGTCAACGTAGAACAACAGACCGCTGAAACAGCTGCTCCGGTAGAGGGATTGAATAGTCCGATCAATCAATCTCCAAAAGAAGTTGAAGTAGTAAAATCTCAAATGAGGTCATTAGTAAACGACTTGCTGAAAGCCCAGAAAAAGCTGGATGAAGAGGTACGCATGAAGAAGTCTCTTCAGGAAAGATGTCTGGACTTGGAACAAAAGCTGGCTAACGCCCAGCTGGGTATGGAGGAAATAGAAGACCCTCTCGCTGGCCTAGATCAGGACGACACCGAATATTACTATGTCCTGTCCTGCCCAACTTGTAACTTCGACTCCCACCATACAGAAATCATGGAGGAGCACCGAAAGTCTACGGAACATCGGGAGAAGGTGGCTCTACTACGGAAAAAGGAGGGAGAGAAGGAGGAACTGCGCATGCAGCTGGCAGCTGACAGTGGAGCCCAGAGAGTCTCCAAGAAGCAGAAAAGGAAAAGTCGAAACAGAAGATGACCCATCTGAACCATTATTACCTCTACCAGATCACACACGTGGTCCCTCCGAACGGAGCCAATTCAGTTCGGAAGTTCAAACTGTTAAATCCATGGAAGGACTATTGAATGAGTCACTCCAGCAACGTGAACCGACTCCACCACAGAGATTGAATCTGTGAACTGTTTTCCGCAGAGACTGAATCTGTGATCTGTTTTGACATGAAGTTATCTATGTATCTATGTTATTCTGTTATGTAAACCTGAAGTTATATATGTATATATGTTATTACATTATGTTAAATGGGGAGATGACTGTAAAGCTAGGAAGGGAGGAATGTTGTGTATGTAATATGTGTGCTACTTTGAACCTATGGACAGGACTGCACTACTTGTTGGGCGTAGTGATACGCAGTACCACTCCTGGCCATAGGGGTATAAATAGTACTGTGGGTACTGATCTCCCCTCAGTTCCCGCCTGTGGGCATGAAGTAAAGACCTATGTATAGTCCCTACCTCCAACCAGTAAAGACCTGTTTGAGTTATACGTTTAAGTCTTTGTGTTAATTGTTCAATACAATACACATACTTAACAACTAACTAGCGCTTTATATTGCCCATACCTGTGCCACAATAAGAGAAACATGATCTGGAAAGCAATATACTGAAAGACTGCAGGACAATCCAATTTGTCCGATGAGATGGAAAATGCATGTAATAACCAGGCCCATTTAAATGAGCTGCAGAAATGAAACATTGCAGCAGAGAAGAAATAAGTTATCTGGGCACATTTGAATACAAACAAATCTGCAAGGGTCACTTTTTGAATTCCCATTACTGTCTGGCAACCTTCTGTGGGTCATTCTTTGCGAGTTGCTGATTGAATTGGGACCAATTTTAGTTTTGGAGAAAAAGAAAATTATGGGAGCATCATGTGCACTTTAAGTGGAGGTTTCATCATCTGAAATATTGCAGTATTTTCTTGTCAGCGGATCTGCAGAATAATCAGTTCGCGAATATATTTGGAAGCGCAAACAAAAAAAATAATTAAATTTGCTGGGGAACTGGTGGGAAAGTGCGAATGGAAGCATTAATAGGAGAAATTTGAAACTCCTGAAAGGCTTCCTGTAATGGAGATTCAAAATCTGTGTCTTCACTTTGTAGAGTTCAAATAGGAGATCTCCTCCCTCACTATGAATCAAAATCGAGGTCCGCAAATGGTATGAGAAAGTGGCAAAAGCCTCATCAAAAACCAATGAAGTTGGAGTTAATTATTGGCATAGTGGTTACTTGCTTCTCATCCTACAGAACCACTCAAGCACTTAATAAATATTTCATTACTGTAGCCAGTGCTCCATAACGTCCATTCCTAGTCACTACGCACCCTAGGAAATATAACATCAGGCCATGGGGATTTGTTAGACTAAAGTCCTTTTAACTACTCATTTCCCTCTCCTCAATGACTTCAATAGAATCATAGAATCACAGAAACTTGCAGCACAGAAGGAGGCTGTTCGGCCCGTTCTGCCTGTGCTGCCTCTTTGAAAGAGTAGGCGTGCTTAGAGAGAAACCAGGGAATTATAGACCAGTTAGCCTAACAACGCTGCCTCCGCAAGATCCTGCAAATCCATTGGCAGGATAGGCACACCAACATCAGTGTTCTCGCTCAGGCCAACATCCCCAGCATCGAAGCTTTGACCACGCTCGATCAGCTCTGATGGACGGGTCACATTGTCCGCATGCCCGATACGAGACTCCCAAAGCAAGCGCTCTACTCGGAGTTCTGACACGGCAAGAGAGCCCCAGGTGGGCAGAGGAAACGCTTCAAGGACACCCTCAAAGCTACCTTGACAAAGTGCAACATCCCCACTGACACCTGGGAATCCCTGGTCCAAGACCGCACAAAGTGGAGGAGAAACATCCGGAAGGCGCCGAACACCTCGAGTCTCTTTGCCGGGAGCAAGTGGAAGTCAAGCGCAAGCAGCGCACGTCAACCCAAGCACCCCACCCACCCGCCCCTTCAACCACCGTCTGCCCCACCTGTGACAGAGACTGTAGGTCCCGCACTGGACTCATCAGTCACCTGAGAACTCATTTTTAATGTGGAAGCAAGTCATCCTGGTTCCGAGGGACTGCCTAAGAAGAGAAGTTTAACATCTGTTGTCGGGAAATTACTAGAGTCTATGGCCTAGAAATTGGATATCGCCATGAAACAGGCAGTGTTAAGGCCTAACGATGTTAAGCCACGCCACCTCAAAATGGTCTAGGTAGCACGCAAATTTCATGCTCACTCCTTATTACTGTGATTATAGTCATGGTTTCAGCACTAAAACTGCTGCTCATTGGCTTAACGCTCAACAGGTGGACCAGTCGCGGGGCCAGTCTAATTCCCAGACATGTGTGGCACAGGGAAGAAGAAGAAGAAGAAGAAGAAGAAGAAGAACCACCGCCGCCATCATGGCGGAGCAGAGATCTTCCGACACAGCTGTGGAGGCACTGGTTGTGGTCGTAGAGAGGAGGTGGGCTGTCCTCTTCCCACAGACTGGAAGGAAGCTCTCACCACACATCCCGAAGGATGTGGCAGGAGATAGCCCAGCATGTAATGGTCAGCACTATGGTGCCAAAAAGAAGTTTAATGACCTCACATGAGTGGTTAAGGTGAGTGAAGGCTTCAGCAAATGCCATATCCCACCATCTGCACCACAAGCCTCACACACTGCTCAATGCACCACACCCTCAGCACTCACCTACCAACAATCTCTACCTATCACCACTCACACCATACAATCATAGCTTCACATCACCCTCTGTAAGGATCGCAAAATTCTACAGACTCCTCCAAACCAAGAAGAGATTTTGGACTATTTGAAAGAATATTGGGCAAAAGGGGCTTAAAATCAAAACCCCAGGATTTCTGCTAGTTTCAAAGGCATGTCCAGGCCTGTGGAAAAGCTAACCGAAGGAACTAGGTTGGGCACAGTGGGACAGACAGTTTGAGTATTAAAAAAGGCCAGATTGTCTGAGAATGTTCTGGACTGTCCCAGTCATTCTACATAAAGACAATAGGCCCACGGAAGGACAGTTCCTGCCGAAACCTACAGGGCCATCAAGAACATGAATAATACAATACATGCCACTCATCAACAAAAGAGACCCTGGCCCCAGCAGGAGAAGACAATCAAACAACAGTTTAAACCACTCAGAAAGATTTCCAAAACCACTTTGCACACTTAAACTGATTCTGAAGCAATCCCTAAACCAGTTAAAAGCCAATTAAAAATAGATGGGACCAGCCCCGAAACTCGATAAGAATTTTAAAACTATTAAAATTAACGAGCCCGCCAAAATTAACAATGGGCCAGAGGAGATTTGTCGGTCAGATAAGCCAGGCCTCAAAACAGTATAATTGAGGCCTGCTTGTTCAGTACAACAGACAGTTCAGTGCGGTTAAATTCGGCTCAGAAAGGTTCAAGTTCAGTACAGGAGAGCAGTTAGAAAGTACGGTTCAGAAGGATACTAATCATCATCATCATCACCGCACACAGTCAGAGAATCGGAGACCTGAGGAATGAACCACAGCAACCAAAGGCCTCAAGAAACAAACATCTAACAATATTACCACCAACTAGGTAATATTGGGCCACCGCGACCATCAAGAAACCAACCTGGGAAAACCTGAAAATTTGCAAACTTGTTTCCACTCTACAAGCTAGCCTGACTTACCCCTGGGTAAGATTTAACACAAAAGACTCTAAAATCTACACCTAACCAAAGGAAAATTGGGCACTTACCCGATAAATCCAACTACGCACCCGACCGCATCAGCGGACTCGTGAAGACTGAAAACCCAATGCAGGTGTAGTCTTCCACCACGTCCGGGGTATGGCAGGCCCCAACTGCCACAACTAAAGAGAACCCCGAAATCGCGAACCTCTACAACTGTCAAGAAAGTCGTTTGGTGAGCATTTCCTGGTCCTCTGGAATTCAACCTAGTTAGTACAGTGGGATTGGGAGGGGTAAGATATTTTGTCTATTGTCATTCTCCCTCGCATATTCCGAAGTGTTCCCCCTTTTAGAGTATAAGATTTATTGTATTGTATATTTTCCTGTCTCAAAATAAAATCTAAATTATTTTTGACCAACTCAGTTGTCTGTTGCAATTTCATTACAACCCCCAAATAAGTCCAAAGTCTAGAACCAAGGGAGTGGGAGCGATTCGAACCGCTCAGGGAGTCAGAGGCAAAGCTGACCACACACACCACCCCTTACACCTCACACACTTACCACTGCTGCAACATTCACACTCACACCTTGCACACACTGATAGCTATTCAACTATGGCAGGCACAACACCCAAACACATTTCACCACATTCACTCACACGCTTCTCTTTCTCTTGTAGGCCAAGGTTGCGCATAACCGCCGGGAGCAGCAGCAGACAGGCGGGGGGCAGACTGACATCCAGGACCTCAGCTAGCTGGAGGAGAGAGTTCTAGAGATAATTGGGCAGCAGAACGTAGATGCCGTGGCAACCGGCAAGGTTGAACTCCTTGGGGACAATAGCGGTATGGTCATTCCTAATCCTTCTTCTCACATCCCACTTCCCCCTCATCCCACAATCTCTTCTCACTTTCAAGCTGCTGATGCTGTATACATGCATATCTTGCTTCAACCCCCTCCCCTCCCCTCACCATAACCCAACTCTTCTGCCTTTCTGCTTTCAGATAAGCAACAACAAGCACCCGAGCAGCCTGACCCCGAGGCGATGCTGGAGAGCGAGAGAGAGGAAGACAAAGTGTCACTGCATCTGTCACTCGCAAACACAGCTGAGAAACTAGCACTGCACGCATTTTAGAGGCTGGTGTAGTAGCGGAATCTGCACAGGGTGAGGCACCGGGCACAAGTGGGCTGCAGCAAGGCCAGGGGGAAAGGGCAGCTCGGGGCCCAGAGTGCGAGTTTGCATGCGAGTTCTGCTGCACAGGACTCAGATGAGGACCTCGATGGGGCGGCCTTCAGAAGTGAGATGGGCATACACACTGAATTGATAGGTGCAATGGCAAGCCTGCCAGAGAGCCTCTTGGCAATGTCAAGGAGCTTGGAGGAGGCCACCTCCAACAATGGACGGGGCTCTGTGCAGAGCTTGGAGCCCAGGATTTCCAGGCTGGAAATGATGGAAGACTCCTGAAGAGACCGTGCCGACCCAGACATGATGCTGCGTGTGATGGGTGATGTCACAGTTTCTATTGCATCACAGGCGGAAGTGACCCAATGTCTTAGTGCTGCAGCAGAAGCTCAGACTGCTCTCATGCAGCCTCAGCTTGAAGCCACCCAAGCTCTGACTACTGCCATCGTGGCTGGGTTTACCACTGTCGACCGAGGCTTGCAGAGTGTCGCAGCAACCCAGCAATCTGTATTCCAACAGATTGCTAGGAATGCTGAGGTGTCGCCCCGGGGGTGTGGCAGGGGGTCAGTGGAGCAAGAGCCTACTGTCTCCTCTCAGGATGACAGCATTCCTGTTCCCACCACTGGCACTCCGCCATTGCCCTTGCTGCTGCCTGTCAGCCAGCCAGCCCAGACTGCTGCCACCCATGCTGAGGTGCTGCAGTCTGTAGCCAGGCCTTCTAGGGCCAGAGCTGCTCGAGGTCATCCTGCAAGGCCATCTGAAGTCACCCCATGGAAACTCAGCAGCCTTCCACCAGCCATGCTACAGCCAATGGGGGAGTACTGCATAGGAGCACTAGAGTCGGAAAAGGCACGCGAGCGACAGGCATTAAGGAATTGCACAAGGGTCATTAGTTCATATTGTTACTGTAAATTTGTGTTAATTGACTTTTGATAAATGTATTAATTTTGTTAGGAATCTTTTGTGGTGTCTCTCAGCTTTGTGCTCAGGAGGATGCTGTGATATTCCATGACAGAGGGATGGTATGATGGGGATGTGGTGAGCAACGAGGATCTGGAGTTTCATTCATTGGACTCGGAGCCTGATGAGGTGTTCATGGACAACCCGTCCGGAAGGGGGATTGGCTGCCTGCCTCCTCACTCCCTCCGTCTCCTCTTCCACTTCCTCTTCCTCCCCTCCTCCTCTTGCTCCTCCTCCTTCTCTCCCTCATCCTCCTCCTGAGGTGGTCCCGCAATCCCTGGTGACAAGGGTCGTGCCCTCGTGATGGCCAAGCAGTGAAGCACGGAATGGGACACCCACTCTAGCGAGTACTGGAGGGCTCCTCCCAAGTGGTCAAGGCAGCGGGAATGTTGCTTCAGTAGCCCGATGGTCTGCTTGATGATGTTCCTGGTGGAAGCATGGCTCTCATTATCCGAGTGCTGGGCACGAGTGTTGGGGTTGCGGAGGGGAGTCATGAGCCAGGTGGAGAGCGGATAGCCCTTGTCTCCGAGCAGCCACCCTCGAGCTTGATGTGGTGGCTGGAAGATTGCTGGCTTAGCGGTCTGGCACAGGATGAAGGCATCATGGCTGCTGCCAGGATACCGGGCATTGACCATCAGGATGCGCTGTGCGTGGTCCCACACCAACTGCCCATTAAGTCAGTGGTTACTTTTGTGGTTACAGAAGATCTCAGGATTGTTATGCTCAGAAAGAAGACAACGTATTCCCTGTTCCTGGTGTGGAGAGCCTCTGTGACCTCCAAGATGCAGTGATGGACGGCGAACTGTGAGATGTTAGCTATGTCTCCTGCTGCAGACGGCAAGGACCCACTGTGTTCGCCCTGCTCTCAGGCTGCAGGTCTGGTTGCAGGAGGTGGCAGAGTTCTGTGACCACCTCCTTGGTGAAGCATAGCCTTCTAATACACTGCTCCTCACTTAAGTGGATATAAGAGAAGTGCTCTCTGAAGACCCTGGGTGGGTAAGGCTTCCTGTTGAGAGCCCTCCTGGCCCTCCTCCTTCTCACCCTGTGCAGCTTCTCGTCTTCTTCGCTGCCTCCGCTCCCTCTCCCGAAGGTCATCGAGAGCGAGGTGGACATGCCAGTACAGCCCCCATGACTGTGAGCAAGTGTTGTGAGCAGAAGCCTTTAAATAATAATGAAGGCGTTTTCCACTTGCAGCAACACTTCTTGTTACCTTAGAACCTTCACTAAGTTAATAAAGCTGCTGGAGTTGCAGAAAGTTGCACAGAGGCAGTCAAACTGAACAAACAAGTGAGGTACAAATGATTGGTGAAGATCCCTTTAAATAACACTGCTGGAGCCTCCTTCATGCTTGTCAATGCTTGCTCGGCTCATCGTACTTAAGGTATGCCGGTAAGTGGAGCGGCAAAGTCAAAACTGGCAGATCGGGTGGCAAGTGAGCATTGCACACTCACTGACGTCACAATCTGCTTCATTTCAATGATTTTCACGATGGCGGCTATCGGCAGCGCTGCTGGCCACCCAAAACTGGCAGCCACCGTGGGACCGCCGCCAACTGGCGGAAGAGATCGGCCACCATTTTTCACCTGATTATGGAGGTAAAAGTGGCAAAAAACCACCCAATTTCTAGGCCTATAGTTAAGGATAGGGTGACTGAACACCTTGAAAATTTTCAGCTGATCAGAGAGAGCCAGCATGGATTTGTAAAGGGTAGTTCATGCCTGACGAACCTGATTGAATTTTTTGAGGAGGTGACTAAAGTAGTGGACAGGGGAATGTCTATGGATGTTATTTATATGGACTTCCAGAAGGCATTTGATAAAGTCCCTCGTAAGACACTGTTAACTAAAGTTGAAGACCATGGAATTTAATGCAAATTATTGACCTGGTTAGGAAATTGGCCGAGTGGCAGGAGACAGGCAGTAGGGATAATGGGCAGTTAAGCAGTTAATCTAATTGGCAGGATGTGACTAGTGGTGCCCCGAGGGATCTGTGTTGGGGCCTTAACGATTCATCGTATTTATTAATGACTTAGATGATGGCATAGAAAGCCACATATCCAAATTTGCTGATGACACAAAGATAGGTGGCATTGTAAGCAGTGTAGATGGAAGCATAAAATTACAAAGATATTGATAGATTAAGCGAATGGACAAAACTGTGGCAAATGGATTTCAATGCAGGCAAGTGTGAGGTCATCCACTTTGGATCTAAAAAGGATAGAACAGGGCACTTTTTCAATGGTGAAAAGTTAAAAACAATGGCGGCCCAAAGAGACTTGGGGGTCCAGGTACATAGATCATTAAAATGTTATGACCAGGTACAGAAAATAATCAAAAAGGACTCCAAGGGTTAAATTACAAGGAGAGATTACACAAATTCGGGTTGTATTCCCTGGAATTTAGAATGTTAATTGGTGAGTTGATCAAAATTTAAGATATTAAGGGGAACAGTTTGGGTAGATAGAGAGAAACTATTTCCGTTGGTTGGGGAGTCTAGGACTAGGGGGCAGAATCTAAAAATTAGAGCCAGACCTTTCAGGGGTGAAATTAGGAAACACTCCTACACACAAAGGATGGTAGAAGTTTGGAACTCTCTTCCACAAATGACAATTGATGCTAGATCAGTTGTTAAACATAGAAACATAGAAGATAGGAGCAGGAGTAGGCCATCTGGCCCCTCGAGCCTGCTCCACCATTTAATGAGATCATGGCTGATCATCCAAATTCAGTGTCCTGTCCCTGCTTTCTCCCCATATCCCTTGATCCCTTTAGCCTTAAGAAATATATCGAACTCCTTCTTGAATATATTTAATGAATTGGCCTCAACTGCCTTCTGTGATAGAGAATTCCACAGGTTCACCACTCTCTGGGTGAAGAAGTTCCTCCTCATCTCTGTCCTAAATGGCTTACCCCTTATCCTTAGACTGTGCCCCCTGGTTCTGGACTTCCCCGCCATCGGAAACATCCTTCCTGCATCTAGTCTGTCTAGTCCTGTTAGAATTTTGTAAGTTTCAATGAGATCCCCTCTCATTCTTCTAAACTCCAGCGAATATAATCCCAATCGACCCTGTAAAGTCCGCGCCTCAATAATACACGGACTTCGGGAGAACAGTTTAACAGGTACTTTACTGGAGAGGAGGCAGCGTCAGACTGAAAATACAGAAGCCTGCTAGGGCCTTTTATACAGGGGTGGTCACTACCGGTACTGCAGTCTAAGACCAGTTATTCCCTTAAAGGTACATACACAACAATTCCTCCCCTTTTAGATAAACAGTATGGCTGGAGTTTGGTTGGTTACTGCATGTGTCGCAGTAAGCAAACAAGAAGTTATCCACCTTGTGTTGCAGTGGTATGCCATCATTATACATTGCCTTTATGGCCTTTTTAAAGGTCTGAACAAACCTCTCAGCCAATCCATTTGTGGCTGGATGATATGGGGCAGATGTGTAATGTTTCACCCCATTATTCTTCAGGAACCTCCGGAAATCCTCAGACACAAACTGTGGGCCATTGTCGGAACAAATCTGTTCTGGCAACCATTCCTGGCGAAGATGGTCCTTAGGACTGCAATAGTTTTCTCCGTGGTGGTGGAGGACATTTTAATGACCTCTGGCCATTTCGAATGGGCGTCCACAGCGATTAGAAACATTGAGTCCATAAATGGACCAGCGAAATTAATGTGTACCCGTTGCCATGGAGATGAGGGCCACGGGGCCTGTGGTGGGGCGTTTTGGACCTTCAGGCATCCTGTGCATCTCTTGGTCATATCCTCGATTTCTTTATCGATTCCCGGCCACCACACAAACGCCCTGGCTAGGCTCTTCATTTTTACCCCTCCCAGATGACCCTCGTGAAGCTCATTGAGCACTCTATCTCTCAATTTGGGTGGAATTACCACTCGGGATCCACACATCAAGGTTCCCCGGCACACAGACAGCTGTTCTCTCCTCGGCGAGAATGCTGGCAACAGTGAGTCGCCATATGCTGGCCATCCCTTCACCGTCAAATCATAGACCCGAGAGAGTGTTGGGTCATTTCGTGTTTCTTTCTCAATACTTGCGTTTGTAACAGGCAAACATTCGACTATGGTCGCATGGAATATCTCCACAGGGTCCACTGCAGGTGCTTCTTCCGCCGTAGGCAACGGTATGGGCGACAGCCCATCAGCGTTTCCATGTTGTTTCGTACCTTTGTACTCTATGTCATACTGATGTGCCCCTAGAAAAAGTGACCATCTTTGCAGCCGTTGCGCCGTCATCACCGGAACGCCCTTCTTTGGGTTAAAAATTGAGACCAGGGGTTGATGATCAGTCAGTAGGGTGAATTTCTGCCCGTGCAGATAGTGATTGAACTTCTTCACCCCCCACACCAGGCTGAGGGCCTCCCTGCCAATCTGGGCGTAGTTACGCTCGGCTGAGGTTAGCGAGCGCGATGCAAAGGCTATTGGCCTCTCTGAACCGTCACGGAATTTGTGTGACAGCACCGCTCCAATGCCGTAAGGTGACGCATCACATGCCAACCGAATCGGCAGTGTTGGGTTGTAGTGGGCCAATACTTCTTTTGAAGTGATTAGGCATTTACATTCCTGAAAGGCACGCTTACACTCATCACTCCATTTCCATGTTACACCAGTTTGAAGCAGGGCGTTCAGTGGGTGCAGAATTGTGGATAAATTCGGCAAGAACTTATGGTAGTAGTTCACCAACCCGAGGAACGACCTCAGTTGCGACACATTTTCCGGTGCTGGAGCCTTGACTACAGCCTCAATCTTGTCCGGCGACTTATGCAGCCCTTCCTCATCAATCATGTGGCCACAATACGAGATTTGTCTCCTGAAGAACTCGCATTTGGGACGGTTGGCTCGTAGCCCATATTCCTGCAATCTCGTGAGCACCTGTTCCAGGTTGGCAAGGTGTTCATTGTCATTTTCGCCCATAACCAGGATGTCGTCCAAATAACACTGGGTCCCCGGGATCCCTTGCAGGACTTGTTCCATTGCCCTCTGCCAAATAGCCGGGGCCGATGCTACCCCGAATACCAGTCGATTGTACTGGTAAAGGTCTTTGTGAGTGTTTATCGTGAGGTATTTCCTAGATGCTTCTTCCACCTCCATTTGTAGATACGCTTGAGCCAGGTCAATCTTCGTAAAACTTTTCACTCCAGATAGTGAGGTGAAAATATCTTCTATCCGCGGAAGCGGACACTGTACTGTGTGCAGGACTGGGTTCACAGTCACCTTGAAGTCCCCGCAGATGCGAACCTTCCTTGGCTCCCCAGGTGTGCTGCTCAATGCTTTCTTCATTACAGGAATGATGGGTGTGGCCCACTCGCTCCAGTCCACCTTAGACAGCACCCCCGAACGCTCCAGACTCTCCAGTTCAGCTTCCACAGCTGGGTGGATCGAGTATGGCACCGGTCTGTTGTGTTATCCTCAATCTTTATGGTTGCCTTTACTCCTTTTAGAGTCCCAAGTCCTTGTTGGAACGCCTCTTCCGCGTCAGATAGAATTTGTGACAGACGTCCAGGTGCGACGTCATCATCTTTTTTGTCAGTCACAGTTAGTGCCAGAATGGAATGCCAATCCAATTGTAGTTTTCGGATCCATTCACGTCCCAATAATGGTGGTCCTCCATCTCATAGTATATACATGTATAGTTTCTGTGTTTCCTTTCCGTTATATTCAACTGGCACCCTTATTTTTCCTCTGGGGTAGACCTTTTTGCCCCGTGTATGTCTTCAATACAATGGACGTGTCCTTTAAGGGTATGTGTGAGAATAGCCGCTCATAGTCTCATCGATTCATGACAGTTAGGGCTGATCCTGTGTCCAATTCCATCTTTACTGGGGACCCTGCTATCATGAGGGTGACCCAAATGGTTCGGTGATCTTCCTTTGCGATCACGTTGTGTAACTTTAAACAACTTAATCTCCTGCTCCCGGAGTACTTATCACTCTCCTGATCTTCTGAACTACTATCTGTCAGTTTCTTTACTTTCCTGTACTGTTCCTTAGTCGTTCTTGTCGTGTTGGTCTTCTTTCCTGACCTGCAGACTCTTGCTATATGTCCCATTTTTCTGCATTGCCTGCATATTTTGTCTTTAAACCAGCAGTCCTTCTGCTCATGTGTTGTTCTGCCGCAGCGATAGCACTTTTAGGCTCCATACGCCATTTCGTTAGCGCTGTATTCTTGTGGTTTCTGTTGTATTTCCGCAACTCCCCGTGCTGCTGCTTCGTAGGATACTGCCACGCTGAAAGCCTGTTCTAGCGTCAGGTCCTTTTTTGAAAGTAGTTGTTTCTGGGTTCCTTCACTCTGCAGCCCGCAGACAAACTTATCCCGTAAGGTGTCTGCCAGTCCTGCTCCGAACTGGCAGTGCTTCGATAACTTGCGTAGTTCCGTAAGATAGTCAGCATTGCTCTCATCTTTGTGCTGGTTTCTTTTATGGAACTTGAATCTTTCTGCTATCAGCAGTGGTGTAGGGCTTAGGTGTTCCTGTAAGATATGAACAATCTTCTCAAAACTTTTCTCCATTGGTTTAGCTGGGGTAATTAAATTCCGCAATAGGCCGTACGTATTCGCACCCATCAGAATTAATAATACCGACGCCCTCTTTCCATCGGCCACCTCATTTGCCTTGCAGTACACTTCGATTCTTTCTACATACGTGGTCCAGTCTTCTACCTCGTTGTCAAAAGCAGTGATATTGCCACTTTTTGGCATCTTGGGCGATTTAAAATGGCGCCTCCCGCGCTTTTGCTTCTTCCCCAGTGGAATAAAATGGCGCCTCCCGCGCTTTTGCTTCTTCCCCAATGGGATAAGATGGCGCCTCCCGCGCTTTTGCTTCTTCCCCTTACTGCCACGCTGCTCCTAGCGTTCTACGGGGTAATGGCGGCGACCCGCAGCTTCGGCGCGTCTCGCTTTCCTTCCCCCCCGTTTAGTTTCTTTCCGCTGTCCTGTTCTTGAGCACCGACCGCGCCCTGTGCGCTCCACCCTCTCTCTCTTGTTTTCTTTTCCCGGCGACGCTGCGCGGCCCGTTTTGCAGAGCTGCTCGATCGAGCTTGAGCCCGCTGCAGTCCGGAAGGGTCAGCGCGCTACCTGCTACCAGCACGACTCGCTGGAACCACAGTCTCTCCCGCAATTCTCCAAACATCGATGGATTCTTTGGGCGGTTGCCCTCGGTCGACGCCCGTTGCTCAGACTACGACCTTCCAGGACCCTCCTCTCAGGCGAGATCCCCGTGAGGTAGTGCCACACTGCAGGTGAGTTCGAACTTACTCGTCGCCACTGTAAAGTCCGCGCCTCAATAATACACGGACTTCGGGAGAACAGTTTAACAGGTACTTTACTGGACAGGAGGCAGCGTCAGACTGAAAATACAGAAGCCTGCTAGGGCCTTTTATACAGGGGTGGTCACTACCGGTACTGTAGTCTAAGACCAGTTATTCCCTTAAAGGTACATACACAACAGACCCAATCTCTCCTCATAAGTCATTCCTGCCATCCCAGGTATCAGTCTGGTGAATCTTCGCTGCACTCTCTCCATGGCAAGAACATCCTTCTTCAGATAAGGCGACCAAAACTGCACACAATACTCAAGGTGTGGTCTTACCAAGGCCCTGTACAACTGCAGTAAGACATCCTTGCTCCTGTACCTGAATCCTCTCGCTATGAAAGCCAACATACCATTTGCCTTCTTAACCGCCTGCTGCACCTGCATGCTTACCTTCAGCGACTGGTGCACAAGGACACCCAGGTCTCATTGCACTTCCCCTTCTCCCAATCTATTGTCGTTCAGATAATAATCTGCCTCCTTGTTTTTGCCACCAAAGTGGATAACCTCGCATTTATCCACATTATACTGCATCTGCCATGCATCTGCCCAATCACCCAACCTGTCCAAATCATACTGGAGTTTCTCTGCATCCTCCTCACAGCACACACGCCCACCCAGCTTTGTGTCGTCTGCAAACTTGGAGATATTACATCTAGTTCCCTCGTCTAGATCAGTTCTATATATTGTGAATAGCTGGGGTCCTAGCACCAATCCTTGCGGTACCCCACTAGTCACTGCCTGCCACTCGGAAAAAGACCCATTTATTCCAACTCTTTGCTTCCTGTCTGCCAACTAGTTCTCTATCCAAATCAGTACCTTACCCCCAATCCCATGTGCTTTAACTTTACACGCTAATCTCTTATGTGGGACCTAATTGAAAGCCTTCTGAAAGTCCAAATACACCACATCCACTGTTCTCCCTTATCTATTCTACCAGTTACATCCTCCAAAAATTCCAGTAGATTAGTCAAGCACGATTTACCTTTTGTAAATCCATGTTGACTTTGTCCGATCCTGTCACTGTTTTCCAATTTTGAATCTGAGATAGATTTTTGTTAACCAAAGGCGGGTATATGGAGTTAGGTCACAGATTAGCCTTGATCTCATTGAATGGCGGAACAGGCTCGAGGGGCTGAATGGCCTACTCCTGTTCCTCTGCTCTTATGTTTCCACGTCCCCGTTTTTTGTCCGTAACCCTGTAAGTTCCTCATCCTGAAGTTGTACCTGTCCAACTCCCTTTTAAAATTATTTATGGAATCAGCTTCCACCACCTTTTCAGGTTGAGCATTCCAGATCCCAACAACTCTGAGTGGAAAAAAATTCTCCTCACCTTCCCTCTGAATCTTTTGCCAATGATTTTGAATCTATGATCTCTAGTTATTGACCCACTCGCCAGAGGGAATGGTTTTTTTCTACCTCCTCTATCAAAACCTCTCGTCATCTTGAAAACCTCTATGAGGTCACCTCTTAACCTTCTCTGTTCCAAGGAGAACAGTCCTAACTTTTCCAACCTTTCCTCATAACTGAGGTCCCTCATCCCTGGTAACATCCTGATAAACCTGCTCTGCACCCTTTCTAAGGCCTTTACATCTTTCCTGAAGTGTGGTGCCCAGAATTGTCCACACTACTCCAGCTGAGGCCTAACCAGTGCCTTGTGAAGTTCTAGCATGATCTCTTGGCTTTTATATTCGGTTGCTCTATTTATAAACCCAAGTAACCCAGATGCTTCTTTAAACACCTTATCAAGTTGCCCTGCCACCTTTAAGGATTTGTGTATATGGACACCAACTTCTCTCATGTGCTCATGTACACATTTCAAAATCGTGCCATTTATTGTATACCGTCTTTCCATATTAGTACTCCCAAAATGCATCACTTCACACTTGTCTTCATTGAACTGCATCTGCCGTACTTCTGCCCATTTCACCATCCTGTCTGTCATCCTGTAGCCTATAAGTATCCTCATCACTATCTACTACTTTGTCAAGTTTCATATCATCTGCAAACTTTATAATGCTGATCCCTAGACCTGAGTCTAGATCATTTATAAAAATTTTGTATTCATACCGCCACTTTCCCCTTAATTCCATGGGCTCCCATCTTCTTAATAAGCCTCCTGTGTGGGACTTTGTCGAATGCCTTCCAAAAGTCCATATTTACATCTACTGCACTACCTTGATCAACCTTCTCTGTTACCTCATCAAAGAATTCAATCAAGTTAGCTAGACACAATTTGCCTTTAACAAATCCATACTGGCGCTCCTTGATTTGCTGTTCCAAATGAAAGTTTATTTTGTCCCTGATATTGCTTTCCCACCACTGATGTTAGGCTGACTGACCTGTAGTTTCCTGGTTTATCTCCCTCCCCTTTCTTGAATAGTGGTATAAAATTAGCAACCCTCCTGTCCTCCAGCACTACATTATCTGATACTCATTGTACCACAGTACAGTAATTGGATAGCGAGCCAACATTTCCCTCTTCCAGAGATGAACAATTAAGTCTTTTTCCCTTTCCATTCAATTATTCTACCACTTTTCTTTCAAATTCCTATGGATAGATTCCCCAATCCCTTGCCGTAGTCAGCCACCTACCCGTTCTGCGTAGGGATCATGAACATTGTGAGGCAGGTAATTGAGTTTTTGGAGAAGTGTTGAACTGTACAGCACCCAAATCCCCTTGCGATGGCTGGAGGAGTGGATGTGTTACTACGTGAGGTGGATGCAAGAAAGGTTGCCAAAGCACCCTCCTCAGAACAGCAGTGCAGCACACCTGGCAGGAGGTGTTGGCTGGGATGCAGACTCTACACACAGAACCTAGGAATTTTTTTTTATTATGCATTTATGGGATGTGGGCATCGCTGGCAATGCCAGCATTTATTGCCCATCCCTAGTTGCCCTTGAGAAGGTGGTGGTGAACCGCCTTCTTGAACTGCTGCAGTCCGTGTGGTGAAGGTACTCCCACAGTGCTGTTAGGTAGGGAGTTCCAGGATTTTGACCCAGCGACGATGAAGGAACGGCGACATATTTCCAAGTCAGGATGGTGTGTGACTTGGAGGGGAACTTGGAGGTGGTGGTGTTCCCATGTGCCTGCTGCCCTTGTCCTTCTAGGTGCAAGAGGTCGCAGGTTTGGGAGGTGCTGCCGAAGAAGCCTTGGCGAGTTGTTGCAGTGCATCTTGTAGATGGTACACACTGCAGCCACAGTACGCCGGTGGTGGGGTAAGTGGATGTTTAAGGTGGTTAATCCCAATGGTGCAAACCTTAGAGTCCTACTCAAACCTGAGTTGAACTGCAAACCCCACTTGCAGTCCATCACCAAGACCTATATCCACCTCCAAACATCTCTTGCCTCAATCCCTACTTCACCTGGAGCATTGCTGAAACCCTTGTCTGTATTTTTGTCACCTTCAGGCCCAACTTTTTCAATACCCTTCTAACCAACTTCCTAAGTTCCACCCCACACTAACTCCAACTCATCTAGAACTCTATTGCCAGCAATCTATCCCATACTGAGTCCTGCTAGCCAATCAGCCCAGTCGTTACTGATCTCCATACTCCCCATCTCAGTACAATTAATTCAAAATGCATGTCTTCATTTACAAAGCCCTCCATGTCATGACCACAGTCTACTGTTGAAACCTTCTGCAGCCCCAAGTGCCAGTTTACACCCTCTGCTATTCAGAGTGAGAACTTCTGCATGCCCCCACTCTGTCCACTCCATTATTGGTGGCACAGCCGGCAGCCATCACAGCATACATTTTGGAATTTTCTCCTGGAAATCCTCCCCCTTGTTCCATCTCTTCCCATCATCAATAACCTCCTCAAAAGCTACCTCTTCATCCTTACCTTTGGCAACATCCCCTATGCTTTTTCACCCACTTTCTGCTCATTGGCCATTCACATTCGAAAGGATGTCATGGCCTTAGGGAGGGTCCGGAGGAGATTTACTAGAATGGTGCCAGGGATGAGGGACTTTAGTTACGTGGAGAGAGTAGAGAAGCTGGGGTTGTTCTTCTTAGAGCAGAGAAGGTTAAGGGGAGATTTAATAGAGATGTTCAAAATCATGAAGGGTTTCGATAGAGTAAATAAGGAGAAACTGTTTCCAGTGGCAGATCAGTAACCTGATTTAAGGTCATTGGCAAAAGAACCAGAGGTGAGACATGGAGAATTTTTTAATGCCGTGAGTTGTTCTGATCTGGAATGCACGGCCTGAAAAGATGGTGGAAACAGATTCAACAATAACTTTCAAAAGGGAATTGGATAAATACTTGAAGGGCAGACAATTTGCAGGGCTATGGGGAAAGGGCAGGGGAATGGGACTAATTGGATAGCTCTTTCAAAGCTCTTTCAGGCATGGTCGGCTGAATGGCCTCCTTCTATGCTGTATCATTCTATGATTCTAACTTAGCTGCCTTTTGTGAAGATCTGTACAAGTGCATGCTGTCGCTCTTTATTGGGGCACGCCAAGCAGAGGATTGGGAAGATGAAAGGGGAGGCAGGCTGAAGACATGGTCAAAGAAATAGGTCTTTAGGAGGCTTTCGAAAAGAAAAATGAAGAGGGGTAACAGGCAATGTTCCCCCTAAGGTGTGCGGCTGCGTGGCTGCGCATCCATCGCGAGGTCCTGCGCAGGCCGCTCACCAGCTGCTGTCACTGGAAGAGATACCGCACATCATTTAAAGGGCCCACACAGGAAAAAAAAAATTAGAGGGAACATTGGTGGCAGGCAGAGGTTTTGGGTGGGAGTTCCAAACATCAGAGGCAAAGTGTGGAGCGAAGGGAGTGGAGGGCGAGCAGTAATCCCAAATCAGAGAAGTGGAGGATACATGATGGAAATATGGCTGAAGAAAATAACTTCAGGAACGTGATTTGATTGTGAGGCTGATGACCCTGATGTTGACGCACATGGGCCGCGATTTCACCTACCGAGGCGAGCTCAGTGCGGCCGAGGTAGGTGGCAGGTGGCGATCCCTGCTCCTGGCTCCATCCCACTCTGAGATGAATTTTCCGTTGATTGGGCTTGCTAAGCCCGCCCAGCAAGGTTCCCGGCCAATTAAAAGGAGGCAGGTCTGATGACGTCATTTGATGACGTGTCATCAGCCGGTTTCCTTAAAGGGACCATGTCCACATTCATCTTGACAGTTGTGCTGTCAGTGTTCTACAGCATTGAGGTGCTGCAAACAACAACAACAACAACTTGTATTTATATAGCACCTTTAACGTAGTAAAATGTCCCAAGGCACTGCACAGGAACATTAAAAGACAAAAAAAATTTGACACCAAGCCACAAAGAAGAAATTAGGGCAGGTGACCAAAAGCTTGGTCAAAGAGGGAGGTTTTAAGGAGCGTCTTAAAGGAGGAAAGAGAGGTAGCGAGACGGAGAGGTTTCAGCAGGGAATTCCAGAGCTTAGGGCCTAGGCAACAGAAGGCACGGCCAGCAATGGTTGAGCGATTATAATCAGGGATGCTCAAGAGGGCAGAATTAGAGGAGCGCTGATATCTCGAGGGGGTTGTGGTGCTGAATGAGATTACAGAGATAGGGAGGGGCGAGGCCATGGAGGGATTTGAAAACAAGAATGAGAATTTTGAAATCGAAGCATTGCTTAACTGGGAGCCAATGTAGGTCAGCGAGCACAGGGGTGATGGGTGAACGGGACTTGGTGCGAGTTAGGACACTGACAAGCACTGCACAAAGGTGCACTGCTGCACCCAGGCTCTCCCATGACTCCCACGCAGGGAGGTTCTCCTTCCTTACAATGGGTGGAAGAGACCTCCACAGGACACCAAAGCATGCCTGATTGCACATTGCACACGAGGGCACAAGCAGGGATGTCATCAGGAGGACCTGGCTGCAGTGGCGCAAACCTTTCAATGATCTCAGTAGATTACGAAACGTTACTGCAAAGCCACACTCGACCTCATCCTGCTGTGCCACTCATCACATCCCCATCACTCTGCCTTCCCTACCCTACTCCTTACTCACACCAACTTACCTTGCACCTCCACCCATCCCTCTCTATCTACATTATCACTTCCCCATCTCAATAGCCACCCCTCACACTCACCTTCATCCTTGTCCAATCATACCAACTAACAACACACAAGGGTAGCCATTGGGTGTTTTATGCAATGTTCATGTAAAATTTCTGTGGATGTGTTGTCAAACATTGAAATCTTTATTTTCCACACTTTGCCTTCTTGGGCAGATTTGTGTGCACCTTTGGAAGTTGCTTAGTGAGTTGCAGTGAATGGTGAGACATAACTTTACCCCGCAATGGTGATGAGTGTGAAAGGAATGGCTTGGGCATTGCAGGGATGCTTTATGGTGTTGGTGTGGGGTGGTGCTAACCTGGCGCATCATGTGGCAGCCAGGGTGTACAGTGTCAAGTGAAGTAAATCTAGCCATGGCGAGGCCATCCCTGGCATCCCGGGTAGCAATGTATTCAGTTGCTGATGCCCTGTGTCCTGTGCAGCATCAGATGATTGCGGAGAAGGTTGGTGTTGTTGTTGGTGATGCTGGTGTGCCTGGTGCTGTTGGTGTTGGGGCTGATCATGGTGGGATTCTGAGGACCAAGGTGAGATTTTTTTCAAGGGTACCAGTGCTGCTGGAATAGATGGCAGCTGAAGTTGAGATGACAGAAGCGATCTGTCAATGGTGAGAGAGGTTGTGCCAAGGAGGTGACAGTGGATAGTTTACTACAAACACTTCCAAGCCCTGTTCCTGGGACTAGGGACAGGGTCACTGGGCAAGGCTTGGAAGCTAAGCAGAGCCAGGCCTGGTTAATACCTGAGAGGGGTGACCATCAGGGAAGACCAGGTGCAGAAGGTCACGGAAGGAGCCCCGAGGAGTGGCGGTTGGTCAGAAGGTCACAGAAGGAGCCCCGGGAGGGGCGGCTGGTGAGCAGGCCCGGGCGTTGGACTGAAGATTGTCAGACAGGAGGGATGGTGGAAATGGAATGGCAGCGCGCACAGACGCAGCGGCTTTGCTTCTCCCAGGATGGTGCTATTTACGTTTAATGTTAATGTTATTTGTATTGGACTCATGGGAGCTTGCAAGATCACATTTCGTTGTTCATGTACTTGTGCAATGACAATAAAGTTGAATTATTATTATAACCTGCATAAAGTTGAAAAATGTATTACAAATCCTGAAGGCTCCAGCTTCTAACATTGGAAAATGAACAGCTGTGAAATGGTAGCTTTTATACCACTTTAGCAGCTGTCACCTATTCAGAGCAATGGAGAGTCATTGGGAACCTGACCTACTTACCTGACGTGATCCCTGAGCACCGTGAAACTTGTCAAAAAGCTGGAAAAATGGTACGTCCATGGTAAAATGCTGCTTAAGTACCTTTTAACAAGCTCTTAACGATGTCAATTGGCTTCCCTGCCGCTTGGTGTCGGGTCTGTAAAGCGCAGACAGACCCGGCACTTCGGAAAATGACGTGGAAGCGGGTTGACAGTGGGATCCCGACCCACTGTCTATCTTTTCTATTTTGACAGCGGACCCGCCTCCGAACCCATCCTCTGAGCATCAGCAAAATTACGGCAAAGGAGTTGGGAGGGGGGTGGGGGGTTGCAGAGAATGGGGAGCCAGTGGAAGAATGATAGGTTAGTGGCAGTTTGGGCATGAGAGAACTTGACCACACCAGCAGGCATGTGGAGAAAATACTTAAAAAGTAAATGTTACTTTTGGCAGAGCTGGCTTAATTTAGTGAAAGCAAAAGAAACACAAAAGTAACACTGCCATTGGACAACTTGGTTTGCACGTTGGACACTCTTATTGCCATCGCCATCCTGTGCCCACAAAGAGAAAGGATTACATGCTAAATGTTTCAGAAGAAGAAAGGAATGCAGTCATTGAGAAAGAATATGTACAGGTATTGCCTTGACTGAAGGGTGAGACCCATGTGTTGGGTCAATCTGCCAGCCTTGGCCGAATTTGAGATTGCCAGAACACATGGTGGGCAAGGGTTCGGTATGTGCAGTGAAATCACAAGAACATTCTTTATTATCTGGTGTCAGCAGATCATGGCTTTTTGATATAGCTATTGGTAATGTTATTACCGAATTCACTGCTCACAATGTGGTCTCCTCTACACTGGGGAGACCAAACGCAGACTGGGGGATCGCTTTGCTGAACACCTCCATTTAGTTTGCAAGCATAGCCCTTAGCTTCCGGTCGCTTGCCATTTTAATTCTCAATCTCACTCCCACTCTGACCTCTCAGTCCTCGGCCTCCTACACTGTTCCAATAAAGCTCAACGTAAACTCAAGGAAAAGCACCTCATCTTTCAATTATGCATATTACAACCTTCCAGACTCAACATTGATTTCAATAACTTCAGATCATAAGCATTACTCCCATTTTGTCAGATAGCAGGTGCTGCTAATGGTTCTGCTCTTGCCGTTTACACCTCCTCTAGTCCCATCTTTTGTTTCTTTGCATGTCCCATTACCATCCCCCTTTGCCTTGCACCATCATCCCTTTTGTCACTTACTCTCTCCTATCTGCCACCCTATCACAGACCATCCCTTTTTTCTCCCTCCCCTCCCCTCTTTCCCTGCCTCTGGACTTGCTTATAACCTGTTAAATCTCTAACTTTTTCCAGTTCTGAAGAAAGGTCATCGACCTGAAACATTGGGGTCGATTTTCCTGAAGCTGTCGGGAAGGAGGCGGGACTACAACTTTCAGGTTTTAGACCCGCCTACACGACGTCTGGCCAATCCGCACGATTTCCCCTTGATTGACATTGTTGAGCCCGCCCAGCGGGCTCAGCAGGCCAATTAGGGGCCACCCGGCAACAGGTGACGTCACAGACTGCAATTTCATCTGTCAAGAGTTCTTGACAACTGAAATATCAGTGTTTCACAGCTGTTTGAAGCTGTGAAACACTGACAGTCTGAGTTCTAACCTGAGTCCTTCTACGCAGACTCAGTTAGAACTCTCAGCAGCACTCAAAGCTGAAGGCTGTCACTTTTGACAGATCGCAGCCATTCAGCTTTAAGTGCCGGCTGAGTGATGGGCTCCCGATGCCTACAGGAAGAAAGGCTGTTAAGGTAAGTACAGGTAATTTAAACTTCTTTAGACACTTTAGGCACACCAAACACACTTACCTTTGCACTCATGCACCCATCACTCACCTGAACACCGACATCGCGACCCCTCCAACTCCTTCAACCCGACAGCCCACCTGCTCTAACTTGGCGTGGTTTGGAGCCGTCGGGAATCCTACACAAAACCCCTCAAAATAGGGATTAGGCTAAAAACTGCCTGTTAACTACCTGTTGACAGGCAGTTAATTGGCACTAATCCCTTCCCGCCTCGGGTCGGCGGGTCCCAGTGCGGGGCGGGTACCCGCCTCCTCTGAAACTTGCGTGGAGCGGGGTTTTGGGCGGGATGGTGTCGGGACCCCCCAATTCGGGATTTCCCCCCCCCACACGCTTGAAACCCCGCCTGACGGCTCCAGGAAAATCGACCCCATTAACTCTGTTTCTCTCTCCACAGATGCTGCCTGACCTGCTGAGTGTTAGCAGCAGTTCCTGTTTTTATTTCTGATTTCCAGCATCTGCAGTATTTTGCTTTTGTTTCAGTTCTATCTACAGCTCAATGCAAGGTCATGCCTCATTTCTCCAGCCAGTACAAGAGTTCCAAAGTGAGCTCCTGTTGAGAGAACATTCAAACTTGTCACTAATTGCCAGTTTGTATTTGACAAACATTTTTGTGAAGACACCTTTCATTCCTATGGAAGCCTGTTCAATTAAAGGTATTAAGAGGTTATTTTTCACATTTTTTTTAAACACCTAACACAAAAACAGTGGATTAATGATCCCATTCTCATCTTTGTAAAAGCTAATCTTTCCATTGCCCAGATTTATCTGTGAATGGATCAGTTTAACAATATCGAGTGGCGTAGGCTGCATTAGTAATAGATTAATCAGAATCTCAGCTGCTGCGATCTGCACACAGCAGTCTCCTAGTTGCAGCAAAGTACTGTACTGGTGTAATAGAATTAACAGACATTTCTGTAATAAAAGTTCAATTAAACCAAATTGAGCTAGTGCCAAGACCTAGTATTTAATTGAAATAAAATAATTATCTTTGTCAGTCATTACTTGTACAGGCCCTCCCAACAGTTCACAATGGAACTGTTTGTGTTGTTATGGCCCTATCGTAGACTGCTCCCCTGGCTCAGTGACTTTAACTGTCCCTATTAACCAGCGTTGTTTCATTTTATGGAAGGAAGCCAGCATCATGCCGTACAAGATGGGATCAAATTCAGACCCTGATGACTACGATGCAGTATCTCTGCATTCAATCATGTCAAAGCTCATGGAAACATAAAGCAGCCTCGTTGGCTATTTGGTTTCAGGCCAATTTGTTTGACTCAACTGCTTCAATAGCATGGCCCACAAACAGAGCAATTCTATCAATGCCCAGCACAAAGTTAAATTAATGGCTCTTGAAACTTCAAGAGTTTCATTGCAGCTTCACTGAGCAGTTGGCCTCTCGGAGATTAGCTGGTGAGCTGCTGATCCAGACAAGTAACTTCCTTTAAGAATAAAAATGGTGTGTCTTCTTGTTGAAGCATCAACAAAGAGGTCCCTCGGGAAACGGTACTTAACCACGCTCCATTTCCTCTTCAATGAACTGGTGAATATCTTTAGATTGAAGCCCACAGGCAGGGAACACTGTAGCAGACACAGCAATTTAACCTCCAAATGTTTGGTGTCACCTCTCAATGGCAGAGGGAAGAAAAGCTATTTCATCTCTCAATAAGGGCAGACTACATTTTGTTTAAAAGCCAACAGGTTTACACTTGCCACCCACATAACCTACATACACTTGACAGTTAAAATGAGGGTGGAAATTAAACTCTCTTCTTTCCTCCATATCGACACTTACATCCACAGCCACCCCTTCAACTTTACCATTACACACGGATTTACCATCCACATTACTTAGGAAAAGTCTTGCTTTTCTCCCATTCCATGCATCCCCCCCACCCCCACCTAATGTTTCTCCACTCCCTTCCTGAAGACATGAGGTACAGCAATAAAGCTGTCAGCCGCTCTGTAGTTCTTCCCCCATGTGATTTCCCTACTTGGTTCATTTTGCCTCAGCAAATCAAATTCAAGATCCTTGTTCTTGCTTTCAAATCTCTTCACATCCTTGATTCACCCTATTAGAATAATGTGCTCCTGTCATACGTGGTATCCTGACCCACATGTCCCTTTGACCCTGTAGTGTATGTACCTTTAAGAGAGAACTACTTTTACAGCTCCTGTATACTGTAGTACTGGCAGTGACCACACCTGTATATAAACCTTGAGCCTGCCTCTGTACCCCCAGTCTTGAGACTACCCTACTCCAGTAAACACCTGTTGATTGTTAAGTTACAGCCTCCGTGTAGTTATTGGGAAACATCCTACTTTAAGAATCACGGATCTAACGGTGGCGACGAGGTCGATTCGAATCTGCCTGCAACTCTGCATTTCCCTTGAAGGATTCGCTCCGGGAGGACGGTGGAAGAAAGTCGAGGCCAGAAGCACGGGCGTCGACCACGAGCAACCGTCCAGTCATCCGGCAGAGAGTAAAAATCGCAGGAGAGGCTGTGGAGAGCCGGGCTTGGTTCCCCAGCCACGACGATCCAGCAACAGGCTGGCAACAGGTACAGCGCACACCCTTCCCGGACAGCGGCAGCTGGAGCTGACCGACGGCGTAGAAAAGCCGAGCAGCGTCGACGGGGTAAGAGAGAAGGTGAAGCGCACAGGGCGCGGCCGGGGGTTGAAAACCGAGCGGCGTCAAGGAAAAACAAACAGAGAAAGAGAGAGGGTAAAGCAGCAGCCGGGTTCAGTACCGAGCGACGGCAACGGGAAAAGCGCACAGGAGAACGCGCAGAGCACAGCCAGGGCTCAAGGGCTGAACCGCGTCCACGGGGAGAAAAAGGGAGAGCGCGGGAGACGTCATTGAGCCGCGGAGAAGAAGGGAGAGCACGGGAGACGCCATTTTTAGAAGCCGCAGCGGAGAAGAAGGGCGAGCGCGGGAAGGAAGGAAAGGGTGGGAGACGCCATTTTGTGCCAGCGGAGAAGAAGGGAGAGCGCGGGAGATGCCATTTTAGACAGTTAAATCACACCCAGGGATGGCGAAGAGTGGCAGTATCACTGCTTTCGACAATGAAGTCGAAGATTGGGTGACATATGTGGAATGCATTGAGGTGTACTGCAGGACGAATGAAGTGCCAGGTGCTAGGAAATCACTGGTTTTGTTCAATTCCATGGGTGCAAAAACTTATGGCTTACTGCGAAACCTGATAACCCCAGAGAAGCCCGTGGATAAGAATTTCGAAAGCATAGTAGAAATCCTACAGGAGCACTTAAGCCCCACACCGCTGCTGATAGCAGAAAGATTTAAGTTCCACAAAAGGAACCAGCATAAAGATGAAAGTAATGCTGAGTACTTAACGGAACTGTGCAAGCTATCGAAACACTGCCAGTTTGGAGTGGGACTGTCAGATACGTTAAGGGACAAGTTTGTGTGTGGGCTTCAAAGTGAAGGAACCCAGAAACGGCTTCTATCAGAAAAGGATCTTACGCTGTCAAGGCTTTCAGCATGGCAGTATCACACGAAGCAGCCGCACGGGGCGCTGCAGAGATACAACGGAGACCGCAAGAATATGGCACCAATGAAATGTCATATGGAGCAGGGAAGTGTTATCGCTGCGGCAGAACAACACACGACCAGAAGGATTGTTGGTTCAAGGACCAAGTGTGTAGACAGTGTGATGAAATATTCCATTCATCACTGCCTGTGACTGTGGTCGGTTTCAGTGTCATTTCCCTTCCCCCAGTCCTCATTGTATTGTTCATTGGAATGTGCTGGAATGTGCTGTGTGTGTAGGGCTCCGCCCATACCTGGCCCCTTTTGTAAGCTAGCTCAGTCTGGCCTCAGTCTCCAGAAGGAAGATACCTCTCTCTCTTACGTGTTACTTTCTAAGTTAATAAAAGCCTTGTTTTGTTTCGCTAACATCGAGTCTCGGAATTATTGAGGCACATCAATCTTATTAACTTATTTTTCAACACTATGGATCAACTCCTGAAACCCGAACGTTTGGATTTGGATCAACATGCTCCGGACGCATCAGCACGCTTCGGACACTGGTTTGAGTGTATGGAATTCTTCCTGGACAATTCTGCAGCCGTCAAAGACGCGAGGATGAGACTCGGAATTCTGCGGAATTGGGTAAGCCACCGGGTTTACCCCCTCATCCAAGACGCCGATACGTACCTGGCCGCCTGCGGCATCTTAAAGGCGCATTACCAGCAGCCTATGAATGAGGTGTATGCTAGGCATCTGCTCGCTACTCGCGCACAGCGACCTGGGGAATCGGTGGAGGAGTTCCTAAGCACCCTGAAAATGCTTGGCAAAGACTGCAAGTGCCGAGATGTAAAAGCCGCAGTGTACACTGACGAGCTTGTTCGCGATGCCTTTATCACAGGCCTCAGCTCCACTTACATCCGGCAAAGACTGCTGGAAAAAACGGGGTTGGACCTGAAACAGGCTGCGGACATCCCTGGATGTGGCCCAGAGAAACTCGGACGCCTACTCTTCAGCCCGCGCCGTCCACGCCGCCACGTGTGCACCGAGGGCGCCGCCATCTTGGAAGGCATCTTCCCCGCCCGGCAGCCCGACACCGGCGGGGCCCCGCTCTCCCCCCAGAAGCCCTACGACAGCCGCGACGCGTCAGGGACCCAACTGCTACTTCTGCGGGCAGCCAAAACACACCAGAAACCTGTGCCCGGCGAAAGGCACCACCTGCTTTAAGTGTGGTAAGAAGGGGCACTTCGGGAAGGTGTGCAGAAGGAACCCCGCCGGAAAACCAACCGCCGGAAAACCCGCCACCGCCGCGTGTGCGCCGTGGGAGCGGCCATCTTGGACGCCATCTTGCCCGACCTCGTGGGGTCCGCCATCTTATGAGCAGACAGCGTGGACGCCATCTTGTATCGATCAGGGCCCTACAGTGGCATCGGTCACAGTGGACCAGACCAGGCCGCACCCGCTATCCAAATCAATGGTGGACATCGAGGTAAACGGGTGCCGGGTTAAATGTTTAATTGACAGTGGAAGCACGGAGAGTTTTATCCACCCTGAACTGGCACAGCAACTCTCCCTAAAGGTGGTCCCTGCTCAGGGTACCATCTCTATGGCTGATAAAACCCAGACATCGACCATTCTGGGTTACTGCACGGTACAATTGGGCGTTAACGGAACTGTATACGATAATTTTAAAGTATTAATCATGAAGAACCTATGTGCGAGCGTGATCTTGGGCCTGGATTTCCAGTGCAACCACCAAAGCATCACGCTCAAGTACGGTGGGTCCCAGCCGCCCCTCACAGTGTGCGGTCTGGCTACCCTGAAGGTAAAGCCGCCTTCGCTATTCGCGAACCTTACCCCTAACTGCCGGCCAATAGCGACCAAAAGCAGGAGGTACAGCTGGGAGGACAGGCGGTTTATCGCGACCGAGGTAGACAGGCTCCTGAAAGAGCGCATTATTGAACGCAGCAACAGCCCGTGGCGCGCCCAAGTGGTAGTGGTAAGGGGTAGCGAGAAGAAACGGATGGTGATCGACTATAGTCAAACGATCAACAGGTACACCCAACTAGACGCCTACCCGCTACCCCGCATATCAGAAATGGTGAACCAAATCGCCCAATACCGGGTGTTCTCCACCATCGACCTCAAGTCAGCGTACCACCAGCTCCCTATCAGACCAGAGGACCGCCCGTACACCGCCTTCGAGGCGAACGGACGCCTCTACCAATTCCTCAGAGTCCCCTTTGGGGTGACGAATGGGGTCTCGGTTTTTCAGAGGGAGATGGACCGCATGGTCGATGACCACCACTTGCAGGCAACCTTCCCCTACCTCGACAACGTCACCATCTGCGGCCACAATCAGCAGGATCACGACTCAAACCTCGAGAGGTTCCTGGAAACCGCACAAAAACTCAACCTCACCTACAACGAGGACAAGTGCGTTTTCAACACCACGCGCCTCTGCATACTAGGCAGCGTGGTGGAGAATGGGGAAATCGGACCAGACCCCGACCGATTGCGCCCCCTACGGGAGCTGCCCCTGCCCAACACTCCCAAAGCCCTGAAAAGGTGCCTGGGGTTATTTTCTTATTATTCCCAATGGGTCCCCAACTACTCCGACAAAGCCCGCCCCCTCTTGAAAGCATCCTCTTTTCCGCTCTCTGCTGAGGCCCACGCCGCCTGCAAAAGCATTAAGCAGGATATTGAGCGGGCCACGCTACAGGCAGTGGACGAGAACACTCCATTTCAAGTGGAAAGTGATGCGTCTGACTTCGCCTTGGCGGCCACCCTCAACCAGGCGGGGCGGCCCGTAGCTTTCTTCTCGAGGACCCTCCAAGGGCCCGAGATCAGACAGTCCTCCGTGGAAAAGGAGGCCCAAGCCATCGTGGAGGCAGTGCGCCACTGGCGCCACTACCTAGCCGGCAAACGCTTCACCCTACTTACTGACCAGCGGTCGGTAGCGTTTATGTTCAATAATAAACAGAGGGGGAAGATTAAAAATGATAAGATTCTTAGGTGGCGGATCGAGCTCTCCACCTTCGAGTACGACATCATTTACCGGCCAGGGACCCTTAACGAATCCCCTGACGCCCTCTCACGAGGGATGTGTGCCAGCGCCACCAGGGATCGGCTACAGACCCTCCACAACGACCTCTGCCACCCAGGGGTCACGCGGCTGTTCCACTTCATAAAGTCCCGTAACTTACCCTACTCGATTGAGGAAGTTCGGTCTCTGACCAGGAACTGCCGCACTTGCGCTGAGTGCAAGCCTCGGTTCTACCGCCCAGATAGAGCCCACTTAATCAAAGCTACACGGCCCTTTGAGCGGCTCAGCTTAGATTTCAAGGGCCCCCCTCCCGTCCGTCGACCGCAATGTTTACTTCCTGAACATTGTGGACGAATACTCCCGGTTCCCATTCGCCTTCCCCTGCCCAGACATGACCAGCGCCACGGTCATTAAATGCCTCAACAGCCTGTTCTGCCTGTTCGGTATGCCGAGCTACATCCATACAGATAGGGGGGCGTCCTTCATGAGTGAAGAGCTACGCCAGTACATGCTGTCCAAGGGGATCGCCACGAGCCGTACCACCAGCTACAACCCCCGGGGTAACGGCCAAGTGGAGCGAGAGAACGGGACAGTATGGAAAGCAGTCACTCTAGCTCTAAGGACCAAGGGCCTCCCTATCTCCCGCTGGCAGGAAGTCCTCTCGGATGTGCTCCATTCGATACGGTCGCTATTGTGTACGGCCACTAATGCCACGCCTCATGAACGAATGTTTGTCTTTCCCCGGAAATCCACCTCAGGCATATCCATGCCATCATGGCTCTCCACCCCAGGTCCGGTACTCGTGCAAAGGCATGTGAGGGGCCACAAGACGGACCCTCTCGTGGAGCCAGTACACCTACTCCACGCCAACCCCCAATACGCATATGTCCGGCACGCCGACGGAAGGGAGGACACCGTGTCCATAAAAGACGTCGCCCCAGCCGGCATCGACAACAACCACGGCAATAGCAGCAACAACGATCACAGCAACTCTTACCCACCCACTACTCTTTCATCACCCCCGGAAGAACATCGACCAACGGCACCCCCACCAACTACCCCTTCAACAACGCTGGCGGCACCCCCGGCAGAGACCCAGGAGACTACCGGGGACACACAGCTGACACCCGCGGCACCACAACAGCCACGTCGGTCGCAGAGGACTATCAAACCCCCGAACAGACTAAATCTATAGAAGGGGTGAATGTGATGAAATATTCCATTCATCACTGCCTGTGACTGTGGTCGGTTTCAGTGTCATTTCCCTTCCCCCAGTCCTCATTGTATTGTTTATTGGAATGTGCTGGAATGTGCTGTGTGTGTAGGGCTCCGCCCATACCTGGCCCCTTTTGTAAGCTAGCTCAGTCTGGCCTCAGTCTCCAGAAGGAAGATACCTCTCTCTCTTACGTGTTACTTTCTAAGTTAATAAAAGCCTTGTTTTGTTTCGCTAACATCGAGTCTCGGAATTATTGAGGCACATCAGACAGTGTGGAAAAACAGGACACATAGCAAGAGTCTGCAGGTCAGGGAAGAAAACCAACAGCAAGAAATCTCCACAGGAGAAGTACAAAAAGGTACATAAGGTGATGGACAGTAGTTCAGACGAACAGGAAAGTGATACAGACTCCGGAAGCAAGGAGCTGGGTTGTCTGAAACTACATAAGGTAACCAAAATGGAGGATCACCAGACTATCTGGGTCACACTCAAGATAGACGGAGTCCAAGTGAAAATGGAATTGGACACTGGGTCAGCCCTAACAGTCATAAACCAAAGGGACTACAAGCGGCTATTTTCACATATACCCTTGAAAGCTACAGAGATTGTCTTGAAGACGTACATGGGGCAAAAAGTCTACCCCAAAGGAAAAATAAGGGTGAAAGTGATATACAAAGGCCAGGAAATACCTAAAATGGACCTATATGTATTGCCAGATGGAGGACCACCACTACTAGGACGTGAATGGATCCGAAAGATACAATTAGATTGGCATTCCATACAGGCACTGAAGGTTGAGGCCAAAAAGGATGACGACGTCACACCTGGACGACTGTCAAAAATGCTAACTGACGCACAAGAAGTGTTCCAGGAGGGACTTGGAACACTAAAAGGCATAACAGCAGCGATTAAAATAGAGGAAAATGCAAGTCCAAAGTTTTTTAAGGCCAGACCGGTGCCTTATGCGATCTGACCAGCCGTCGAAGCAGAGCTGGAAGGGTTGGAACGTTCAGGAGTACTGTCCAAAGTAGACTGGAGCGAGTGGGCTACACCCATCGTCCCTGTAATGAAGAGGTCATTGAGTAATACGCCTGGGGAACCAAAGAAGGTCTGCATCTGTGGGGATTTTAAGGTGACAGTGAACCCAGTCCTTCACACGGTACAATATCCGCTTCCACGGATCGAGGATATTTTCGCCTCGCTATCTGGAGGTAAACGCTTCACCAAAATTGATCTGGCCCAGGCGTACTTGCAAATGGAGGTAGAAGAAGCCTCGAAACAGTACCTCACGATCAACACTCATAAAGGTCTCTATCAATACAACCGGCTGGTGTTTGGGGTAGCATCGGCTCCGGCTATTTGGCAAAGGGCAATGGATCAAGTCCTGCAAGGGATTCCAGGGACCCAGTGTTATTTGGACGACATCCTGGTCACGGGTGAAAATGGCAGTGATCACCTCACCAACCTGGAGAAGGTGGCCACTAGATCAAAGGAATATGGGCTACGAGCTAATCGCCACAAGTACGAGTTTTTCCAGGAGCAGATCTCGTATTGTGGTCATGTTATTGATGAAGAGGGGTTACATAAGTCCCCTGAAAAGATTGAGGCAGTAGTCAAGGCTCCAGCACCGGAAAATGTGTCACAACTGAGGTCGTTCCTCGGGCTGGTAAACTACTACCATAAGTTCTTACCAAATTTGTCTACAGTAGTACACCCACTGAATACCCTACTGCAAACGGGGGTACCATGGAAGTGGGATGACGAACGTAAACGAGCTTTCCAGAAGTGCAAATATTTGATCACATCAAAAGAGGTGTTGGCCCATTTCAACCCAGCACTACCAATCCGGTTGGCATGTGATGCATCACCCTATGGTATTGGAGCGGTGCTGTCGCACAAATTCCCAGATGGGTTGGAGAGGCCAGTAGCCTTTGCGTCTCGGTCACTAACCTCAGCCGAGCGCAACTACACCTAGATCGACAGGGAGGCCCTCAGCCTAGTATGGGGAGTAAAAAAATTCAACCACTATCTGCATAGGCAGAAGTTCACCTTGCTGACTGACCACCAACCACTTGTCTCCATCTTTAATCCAAGGAAGGGCTTTGCGGTGATGACTGCACAACGGTTACAAAGATGGTCCCTTTTTCTAGGGGTGAACCAATATGAAATAGAATATAAAGGCACGAAACAGCATGGAAACGCTGATGGGCTATCACGCCTGCCACTGCCTACTGTGGAAGAAGCACCAGCAGTGGACCCTATCGAGATATTTTATTCGTCAATAATTGAACGATTGCCAGTAACTAACGCGAATATAGAGAAGGAGACCCGCAATGATCCAACACTGTCTCGGGTATATGATTTGACGGTGAGGGGATGGCCAACACATGGCGACTCACTGTTGCCAGCATTCTTATCCAGAAGAGAACAGCTGTCAGTATGCCAGGGGACAGTGATGTGTGGATCCTGAGTGGTAATTCCGCCTAAGTTAAGGGAGGGAGTGCTAAATGAGCTTCACGAAGGTCATCTGGGAGGGGTGAAAATGAAAAGCCTTGCTAGGGCTTATGTGTGGTGGCCGGGGATTGATCAGCAAATTGAGGACCTAACTAAGAGCTGCTCAGGATGCCAGAAGGTCCAAAATGCATTACCACATGCCCCTCTACACCCATGGGAGTGGCCCTCCTCTCCATGGCAACGGGTGCATATTGATTTTGCTGGTCCATTCATGGAATAAATGTTCTTAATAGCAGTGGATCCGCACTCGAAATGGCCTGAGGTGATAAAAATGTCCTCAACCACTGCAGGGAAAACGATTGCAGTCCTGCGGACCATATTTGCCAGGAACGGCTTGCCAGGGCAGGTTTGCTCTGATAATGGACCACAGTTTGTGTCCGAAGAGTTTCGGAAATTTATGAGAAGGAATGGGGTAAGGCATTACACATCCGCCCCGTATCATCCAGCCACAAATGGATTGGCTGAGAGGTTCGTACAAACCTTTAAAAAGGCGATAAAGGCCATGTGCGATGATGAAATTCCACTACAGCATAAGGTGGACAATTTCCTGTTAGCCTACAGAAATGCGACATATGCAGTTACCAACCAGACCCCGGCCATGATGTTCTTTAGCCGAAGGTTGAGATCTCGTCTGGATTTGCTCAGACCAAATGTGCGAAGAAATGTTGAGGATAAACAATTCCAGCACATCAATGAGAAGCCGACAAGGAGCTTCAATGTAGGACAACCAGTCTTGGCCCATGACTACGGAACAGAGAAATGGCAACCCGGAATGATATGCACACGGCAGGGGCCATTAATGTACACAGTGGATGTCGGGGAGAACATTGTGAGGCGCCACGTCGACCAGATCTTAGCGTCACAGGAACGAGTCAACCCCATGTCTCGTGTACCTGGGGATGAACCCGACATACCGGTAGCATCTACCTCAGAAACAGTAGCAGTGGAAACCGATGAAAGGGGGCCAGAATCGCCTCCGCACCAAGAACAAGAACCTCAGGAAAGGCGCTATCCAGAAAGGATCAGGAAGCCGCCCCAAAGACTGAATTTATAAATGGACTATTTCTGTTTAATGTGCATGTTAAAGTGTTAATTGTTATTTGCATATTATGGGTACTGCTAATCTAAAAGGGGAGGAATTGTAGTGTATGTACCTTTAAGAGAGAACTACTTTTACAGCTCCTGTATACTGTAGTACCGGCAGTGACCACACCTGTATATAAACCTTGAGCATGCCTCTGTACTCCCAGTCTTGAGACTACTCTACACCTGTTGATTGTTAAGTTACAGCCTCCGTGTAGTTATTGGGAAACATCCTACTTTAAGAATCACGGATCTAACAGACCCTCCATTACTGCTTGTCTGCTGTCCCCTCCACTCTACCATTGAAGGCTGACCCTAGTCTCTCAACAACCTCCCTAAATTACTTCACCTTCTTACCTCTATCTCTGCTTCTAGAAGTCTTCTAAGAACCCATCTCATGACCATGCCTTTTCCTCCCATCCCTCACAAATAACTTTACTTCCTACACATCTTTCACCTGTGAAGGCTTTAAGATATCCTTTTATATGAGGGGTATTTTTATAAATGCAACGAGTGTTGGTGTTATATCCAGAGGATGGAATGAAAATGTGTTGGAAATGGACCTTCGGAAAAGTCTTGCTTTTCTTCTGCCCCACACTGCCCCCTCTCCGACAACTTTCCTCCATGCCTTTCCTGAAGACATGGACTTGTTCTGGGGTACAGCACTACAGATGTCAGCCACTCTGCAGTTCTTCCCCCATGCAGACTGTTTGGGTGTGTCAAAGCTTTGGTAGGCTATTCAGCACGAGAGAGATTCACAGGTGAACCCAATCCAGATAAAAGCCGATTTTTTTCCCCACCTGACTTGGGTCAGTGAGACTTCTGATGAATTTTCAACACCTGCAAAGAAAGCCTCAGAGCTCAAGCCATGAGCCCCATTCACTACATTCACCCCACCCCCTCGCTACCCTGTTCTTGGTCTAGATAACTGCATGTCCATAGCGCAAGACCTCTTGCCTCTCCAGAGCCTCAGCAAATGGTCTCGGATCCCACCTCTCCCCACTCCAGCCTGGGATCCCTGGAAAGCAGAGAATGGCATCATCAGGAAGATAGTTATCAGCAGCTGCAGTAGAACCCTCAGCTTCAGATTATCCATGCTTGGGGAGCTGTCTTATCACTCACTCCAGTGCCAATGGTTCCCATTCTCCATAGAGCATGTGTTCACATTAAGCTTAATCAAAAGGTAATAAAGATAATATATCATTTACTGTACTCAGGATAGCCTGGTGGCTATTGGTGAATACATAAAACAGCCCATAATTTGTAACTAAATGTAATCTCACTCAGAGAAACTGGAGTGGAAAAGAGAAATCCATACTGGTACAGAAGGGTGGGAGAATGTTGCGATGCAGATACATTTAATGGGGCAGTGTAGAGGCATCTAACCTATGCTTCAGCACAAAATCTAGGCTGACACTCCGTTAGTGCAGTGCTGAGGGAGTCCCGCACTGTCAGAGGTGCCGTCTTTCGGGTCAGACGTTAAACCGAGGCCCCGTCTGACTTCTCAGAAGATGTAAAAGATCCCGCGGCACTATTTCGAAGAAGAGCAGGGGAGTTCTCCCCGGTGTCCTGGCCAATATTTATCCCTTAATCAACATCACTAAAAATAGATGATCTGGTCATTATCACATCACTGTTTGTGGGAGCTTGCTGTGCGCAGATTGGCTGCACTTTTCCTACATTACAACACTGACTACATTCCAAAAGTACTTCATTGGCTTTGAAGCACTTTGGGATGTCCTGAGGTTGTGAAAGGTGCAAGTCTTTCTTTTGTCACATGTCATTTTGGCTCAGTTGATAGCACTCTTGCCTCTTGGTTAGAAAGTTGTGGGTTGAAATGCGACACCAGTACATGCGTGTATAATCCAGGTGTTGTGTTACCTTCATTACGCTAAAGCTGTGACGCATTTTGTTTTCAGAGGCACGCACCAGGAGATGTAGCAATACTGCATAAAAGCCAAGAATGGGATTCATTTAGCCTGTTAAGTCAGTGAGTAATTGAACGATCGAGACCAGAAAGGTCCCTGGTTCGATCCCCTAGTCTGTGCTAGTTGGAGAATTAAAACAAACTTTGTAGTTCCTTGGTCAGGGAGAGA
This sequence comes from Somniosus microcephalus, assembly GCF_052327205.1. NCBI lineage: Eukaryota > Metazoa > Chordata > Chondrichthyes > Squaliformes > Somniosidae > Somniosus > Somniosus microcephalus. The sequence goes on from NW_028225929.1 coordinate 98,761, forward strand.
GAGGAAATAAAAAACAGCCTTCATTCTCATTGCCCATACATATCCAGCAACTTCAACGTGCGAGGTTAGGGTCAGGTTTGGCTCTGAGCCGATCTAACAGCCAACATTCACTGCCTAGGCTCTTATATGTAGAATGAGCATTTGGGCGATCTACAAGATGACTGCCGGCTCCAGTGGAATCAAACTCCTGCAAGAGCCGAGGCTCTCACGGGAGGAGGAAATTGGAAGAATGACTTAAAAAAACATTTCCCTATTTTTCACTGAGACTTATGAAAGTCTTAGCAGTTCTGACTAACTATTTCTATGTATCACTGAAGCGTGAAACAGAATTAGCAAACAGATGTGGTCTCACTCCTCAGATAATGAAGCAGTTTATGCTGGCATGCAGCAAGACCTGGACGGCATTCAGGCTTGGGCTGATACGTGGCAAGTAACATTCGCGCCACACAAGTGCATAGGCTGGGGTTATTTTCAATGGAACAGAGGAGGCTGAGGGGAGATTTAATTGAGGTGTATAAACTGATGAGGAGCCTAGAACAGGAAACACAGAGATAGCATGCAGGTACAGCAAGCAATTAGGAAGGCAAATGGCATGTTGGCCCTAATTGCAAGGGGGTTGGAGTATAAGAGTAAGGAAGTTTTGCTACAATTGTACAGGACCTTGGTGAGACCACACCTGGAGTACTGTGCACAGTTTTGGTCTCCTTATCTAAGGAAAGATACACTTGCCTTTGAGGCGGTGCAATGAAGGTTCACGAGATTGATTCCTGGGATGAGAGGGTTGTCCTATGAGGAGAGGTTGACATAGAAACATAGAAAAATATGAGCAGGAGTAGGCCATTTAGCCCTTCAAGCCTGCTCCGCCATTCAATATGATCATGGCTGATCTTCTATCTCAATACCATATTCCTGCTCTCTCCCCATACCCCTTGATGCCTTTTGTGTCTAGAAATCTATCTATCTCCTTCTTAAATATATACAGTGACTTGGCCTCCACAGCCTTATGTGGTAGAGAATTCCACAGGTTCACCACCCTCTGAGTGAAGAAATTTCTCCTCATCTTAGTCCTAGATGTCCTACCCCATATCCTGAGACTGTGACCCCTCGTTCTAGAGCCCCCAGCCAGGGGAAACATCCTCCCTGCATCCAGTCTGTCTAGCCCTGTCAGAATTTTATACATTTCAATGAGATCCCTTCTCATTCTTCTAAACTCTCGTGAATACAGGCCTAGTCGACCCAAACGCTCCTCATACGACAGTCCTGCCATCCCAGGAATCAGTTTGGTGAACCTTCGCTGCACTCCCTCTATGGCAAGTATATCCTTTCTTAGGTAAGGAGACCAAAACTGCACACAGTACTCCAGGTGCGGTCTCACCAAGGCCCTGTATAACTGTAGTAAGACACCCTTGCTCCTGTACTCAAATCCTCTTGCAATGAAGGTCAACATACCATTTGCCTTCCTAACTGCTTGCTGTACCTGCACGTTTGTTTTCAGTGACTGGTGTACAAGGACACCCAGGTCCCTCTGTACATCAGCATTTCCCAATCTATCACCATTTAAATAATACTCTGCCTTTCTGTTTTTCCTACCGCAGTGGATAACTTCACATTTATCCATGTTATACTGCATCTGCCTTGTATTTGCCCACTCACTCAACTTGTCTAAATTGCCTTGAAGTCTCTTTGCATCCTTCTCACAACTCACAATCCCACCTAGCTTCGTGTCGTCAGCAAACTTGGAAATATTACATTTGGTTCCCTCATCCAAATCATTGATATACTGTATATTGTGAATAGCTGGGGCCCAAGCACTAATCCCTGCGCTACCCCACTAGTCACTGCCTGCCACCCCGAAAAAGACCCATTTATTCCTACTCTCTGTTTCCTTTCTGTTAACCAACGTTCTGGAATTTAGAAGAATGGGAGGTGATCTTATTAAAAGATTCTGAGGTGGATTGACACGATAGACGCTAAGAGGTTATTTCCCCTGGCTGGAGAGTCTAGCACCAGGGGGCAAAGTTTCAGGATAAGGCGCGGCCTTTTAAGACTGAGATGAGGAGGAATTTCTTCACTTGGAATTTTTAGAATTCTCTACCCCAAAGGGCGTGGATGCTGAGTCGCTGAGTATATTCAAGGTTGCGATCGATAGATTTTTGGACTCTAGGGGAATCAAGGGATATTGGGATCGAGCGGGAAAGTGGAGTTGAGGTCGAAGATCAACCATGATCTTATTGAATGGCGGAGCAGGCTTGAGGGGCCATATGGCCTACTCCTGCTCTTAATTCTTATGTTCTTAAGTTCTTAAGTTGATAGAGTGGATTGGAAGGACCTATTTTCCTTAGCAGAGAGGTCAATAACCAAGGGGCATAGATTTAAAGTAATTGATACAAGGATTAGAGGGGAGTTGAGAGAACCTTTTTCACCCAGAGGGTGGTGGGGGTCTGGCACTCACTACCTGAAAGGCAGGTAGAGGCAGAAACCCTCATTGCATTTAAAACGTGCTTGGATATGCACTTGAAGTGCTGTAACCTGCAAGGCTCCAGATCCAGAGCTGGAAAGTGGGATTAGGCTCTTTTTTGTCTGGCACAAACCAAAAACCAGGCACGTAATAACAGCTCATTCTTTAAAGTTTGGTGAAGCGAAAACCAGAAAATGAATTGAAGTGATTAAAGTTGCAAATTAAGGAAATTATAGATATATATATTAAAAAAAACAGATTTAAGTTTAACAAGGTTAGTGCTACTTCTAATTGCTTCAGCATTCTCATTAGAGATCACTTTGTTAAAAGTCTCTGGTGAATGATTAAGAACCAATTTTCTTTGCTAATTAGCTTTGGACAAATGCCTTTTCGTGATTAAAATCAAGTGGAATTTGCACCAAGCTTCATTTCTTCATTATCTCCCCTCCTCTACAAGAGCCCTGATTGTTACAGTTCAGGATTATAGCCAACTTCGGGGGTAATTCCCAAATGCACACTGGTGCCTGGGATGCAACCATGCCCATAATTTTTCCATAAGGGTCGGCGAGATTTCTTTCTCTGCTCCATATTTGGAAAATTCCCCCTTTTGCCTTGTGTTGGTGGCTAGATGACCGTTTCTATAATCAGACTGAGCCTATTAGGAAACAAAACCTGTGTAATTACAAGTGCGGCTTTCTGCCATATGGACTCTGTGTCATCAGAAACCCTTTCATGCAAAGCTAAGTTTAAAAAAGTTCCCAGGATCACTTGTGAACTTGTCATATTAGTTACACACCGTGTGCAAAATCCAAGCCCCTGGAAGCACGCAGCCCTCCAAGTTCTGACATCCCCGCAAGGCCCTGTGGTATCAACCTACTCATACTTGAGCTGGACTCCTCCATTCTCCCTGCAATCGTGGCCAGTGAGCATGGAAAGCCTTTTAGCACATCGCAGACTTTCTGCTGCCCCTCAATGATTATCCTTTTCTTCAATGGCCCCCCGGGTACAGCATTTGTGCCCAGCTGAGCAGCGCATGGAGAGGGCTGCGGACTCGCCACTGCTGTCCCTGCCACCACCATCTGCTCTTGCTCGCTTGTGAAGTGTGAGTCACCAGGTGAAAACCCAACTATCTGTATACCTGGACCCATCGAAGTGCGAGTATCTGAGCTGGTGCATGTCAAGCAGGAGTCCTGTGACAGTGCACCCTCAGAAGGAATCAGCTCTTCTGAGGATTCGTCATCTGCGAGATCCACTGACTCCTGCTACACGTGTGAAGGCCTCCTGGCAGAGAGAAAAGCTGTGAATTACTACTGGCAGGGTAAGAATGTTGCAACTGTTGAGATACCGCGGCAAACGTGGGAGTCGAGACCAGAGCTATTGAAAACACAACTGCTTTATTCCATCCACATGTCAAACAGCTACTAGAAAAGCCCGCGCATCCACTTAAATACTTCCCAGACAGGAAATGCTCCCGGCAGCTTGTCCCTGCAGGAAACAAGTTGCTGGAGGAAAGGGCCCCCGGCTGGGGGCTTCTGCTTAGACTGTCTGTGCCGCCGTGAGTGGATTATGTCCAGTGGTGGCGTGTCGCCACAGAGCTCCCCCCAGAATCCGCTTAGGAGGAGTGGACGAGTCGTGACGGTGGTCTAATGGTCCTGCCGCAGCGGCTCTGAGTGGTCACCGGTCTGGTTGGTTGGGTCGGGCGGTTCGCCGCCGGCTGTGCTGGCTTGCCGGGGGGACGGCCTCTAGTTGGAGGCTGGGCCACGGGGACCTGTTCCCCTGGTTCTGTGTGTGCTGGTTTGAGCCGGTCGATGGAGACTGTGTCGACCCTGTCGCTGAGTCGCAGCTTGAAGACCTTGTCCCCGGTTTGTAGTACCTCGTACGGTCCGTCGTACGGGGGTCGCAGGGGCCCGCGGTGCGCGTCGTGTCGCACGAAGACGAAGCGCGCCTGCTGTAAATTTGGTGGGACGTGAGGTGCGAGTTCGCCGTGTCGGTTGACCGGAAGTGGGACGAACTGCTGAGCGGAAGAGAAAGAGTCGAGCCGCTGCTGTTCGGCCGACCAAGGCTTGGTAGGCTCCGGAAGGAATTCGCCTGGGACGCGCAGCGGTTCTCCGTAGACTAGCTCCGCTGCCGAGGACTGGAGGTCTTCCTTGACCGCGGTGCGTAGGCCGAGTAGCACCCACGGCAGGCGGTCAGTCCAGGTACTGTCCTGCAGGCCGGCGCGGAGTGAGGCCTTGAGTGACCTGTGGAAGCGTTCACAAAGTCCGTTGGCCTGCAGGTGGTACGCCGTGGTGCGGTGGAGCGTCACCCCGAGGTTGCGTGCTGTGGCCGTCCAGAGTTCGGAGGTGAACTGGGCGCCTCTGTCGGAGGTTATGTCGGCCGGTACGCCGAACCTCGCAACCCAGGTGTTAACGAACGCCCTGGCGATGTCGGCTGTGGTGGTGGAGGACAGCGGCACTGCCTCAGGCCAGCGTGTGTAGCGGTCGACCATCGTGAGGAGATAAGTTTGGCCTTGCGATGGCGGCATGGGACCGACGATGTCGACGTGTACGTGGTCGAAGCGGCGGCTGGGTACCTCGAAGTCTCCCAGGGGTGCTTTGGTGTGCAGCTGTACCTTAGCCCGTTGGCAGGCGAGGCAGGAGGTGGCCCAAGTCCGAACATCTCTGCTGAGGCCGCGCCAGATGAAGCGCTTGGAGAGGAGTTTGACGGGTGCGCGGGAACCCGGGTGAGAGAGCCCGTGGAGCGCGTCGAAGACGCGGCGGCGCCAGGTCTCAGGGACGACCGGCCTGGGGTGGCCGAGTGAGACGTCGCAAGTGACTGCCGTGGCTTCGGGCCCGTGCGCGACCTTGGCTAGGCGTAGCCCTGGCAGGCTGGTAGCCGCCGAGAGGAGGTCTGGGTCCGTGAGCTGGGCCGCTGCTAGTTGTGCGTAGTCGACCGCGAGGTGATTCGCACAGACGGCGGGACGGGAAAGGCAGTCGACGACCACGTTGTCTCTACCGGAGACGTGCTGAATGTCCGTAGTAAACTCGGACACGGCCGCGAGCTGGCGTTGCTGCCTAGCGGACCAGGGTTCGGTGTGCTTGGCCATCGCGTATGTGAGTGGCTTGTGGTCCACATACGCGGTGAAAGGGCGGCCTTCCAGGAGGAACCTGAAATGGCGGACCGACAGGTGGAGCGCGAGAAGCTCGCGGTCGAAAGTGGAGTATTTGACCTCCGGGGGGCGCAGTTGGCGGCTGTAGAAGGCAAGTGGCTGCCACGCGCCATTGACCCACTGCTCGAACACGGCCCCGACCGCGTGGTCGGAGGCGTCGGTGGTGAGCGCGACCCGGGCATCGGCCCTCGGGTGCGCGAGCAGAGTGGCGTCGGCGAGCGCGTTTTTGGTGGCGTCGAAGGCGGCTGCTGTGTCAGTGGTCCAGGCTACGTCCATCTTGCCGGATTTTTCTCGGAGGGAGTCGTATAGGGGCTTCATGAGGGCTGCAGCTCTGGGGATGAACCTGTTGTAGAAGTTCACCATCCCGAGGAACTCCTGGAGGCCCTTGATGGTTGTGGGGCGGGGAAATTGCTGGACGGCCTGCACCTTGTTGGGCAGGGGGACGGCCCCAGCAGGGGTGATGTGGTGACCGAGAAAATCGATCTCGGTTAGGCCGAATTGGCACTTCGCCGGGCTGAGGATGAGCCCGTGTTGGGCTAGGCGCCCGAACAGGATGCGAAGGTGTTCGAGGTGTTCCTGTTTGGAAGAGCTGGCCACGAGAATGTCGTCTAGATAGACGAATAGGAAGTTCAGGTCCCGGAGGACTGAGTCCATAAGGCGCTGGAAAGCCTGTGCTGCATTCTTGAGGCCGAAGGGCATCCTCAGGAACTCGAACAGGCCGAATGGGGTGATGACGGCCGTTTTGGGGATGTCCGTGGGGTGTACGGGGACTTGGTGGTAACCGCGCACCAGGTCGACTTTGGAAAAGACGGTTCGTCCGGCCAGTCGGGCCGAGAAGTCCTGGATGTGTGGCACCGGGTATCGATCGGGGGTGGTGGCGTCGTTGAGGCGGCGGTAGTCCCCGCAAGGGCGCCAGCCTCCGCCGGGCTTGGGGGCGATGTGGAGGGGCGAGGCCCAAGGGCTGCTGGAGCGGCGGATGATGCCGAGTTGTTCCATGGTGGTGAACTCGGCCCGCGCGATTTCCAGCTTGGCCGGGTTGAGTCTGTGGGCGTGGGCTGAAACTGGGGGGCCGGTGGTGGGGATATAGTGTTCCACACCGTGCTTGGCGGCTTTGGCCGCAAAGGTCGGGTTAGTGAGGGCGGGAAACTCAGCTAGGAGTGCCGAGTAGTCGTCCGTGGCTCTGGCGAGGCAGTAGGTCGTCAGGCCGGCCGAACGGGCCGGGGTAAAGGCGCCGGGGATGGGGGCCATAGTGTTGATGTCGACGAGGCGGTGCCTCGGAATGTCGACAAGGAGGCCGTGGGCGCGTAGGAAGTCGGCGCCGATGAGTGGGCAGAGGACCTTGGCTGTGAGGAACTCCCAGCGGTAGCGGCGGCCCGCGAGGTTGAGCGTGGCCATGCGGGTGCCATATGTGCAGATGTCAGAGCCATTGACTGCGGCCAGCGTGATACCCCGTGTGCCGCGTTGGATCTCGAGGGCGGAGGCGGGGGTGATGCTGTGCTGGGCCCCTGTGTCGCACAGAAATCGGCGGTTGGTTCTGTCATCAGTGACATACAGTAGGGGCTCCTTCTGCCCCGCGGCCATCGCGGGGGCCGGTGCGGGGGGGGGTTTGAAGGTACACGGTGGCGTGCAGCGTTGAGCCCTCGCGCCAAAACGGGTGTGGTAGTAGCAGTGACCCGGAGTGGTAGGGCGGTCGGGCCTAGCGGCCCGGGAAGACCGCGTGGTCGTTGCCGTGAGGTCGGGCGCGACGTCGCGAGCGGCCTGTGCAGAGAGCAGCCGGTCGGCCTTTTCGGCTATATCATTCAGGTCCGTGGAGTCAGACTCCACAATGAGCGGGCGGATGCTGGCGGGGAGCTGCCGAATGAAAAGCGTGCGAAAAAGGGCGCCGGGATTTTTGTCGTCTGAGAGGGACAGCATGTGGGAAAGCAGGTCTGATGGTGAAGCGTCACCAAGGCCGGGGAGGTCCAGGAGTTGGCAGTGGCGCTGGTAAGAGGACGTTTGAAATTTTTTAAGTAGCGCAGCCTTCAGATGTTCGTACTTGCCATCCGTTGGTGGATTCTGCAGCGCTGCCCAAACCTTGGGGACTGTAGCGTAGGTGAGTGAGGCGACGAGGTAGTCGTACTTCGTGGCGTCGACTGTAATGCCTTTCAGCCGGAATCTGGACTCAGCTTGAACGAACCAGGCTTCGGCGAGGTTCTCCCAAAAGTCTGGTAATTTAACCGTGACTGCGTTTGTATCCGCCATGCTAGCTTAGGATTCGTCCTGAGCGTCGGGGTCACCAGTGTTGAGATACCGCGGCAAACGTGGGAGTCGAGACCAGAGCTATTGAAAATACAACTGCTTTATTCCATCCACATGTCAAACAGCTACTAGAAAAGCCCGCGCATCCACTTAAATACTTCCCAGACAGGAAGTGCTCCCGGCAGCTTGTCCCTGCGGGAAACAAGTTGCTGGAGGAAAGGGCCCCCGGCTGGGGGCTTCTGCTTAGACTGTCTGTGCCGCCGTGAGCGGATTATGTCCAGTGGTGGCGTGTCGCCACACAACTTATCATTATGAAGATAATCATATTTCACTCGCTGCTGAAATCAAGTCAATATGACTGAGTGTTGTATGACATGTGGGTCACTGATATTTAATTGTGTCACCAGGTAACTGGGAGGTCCCCATCGCCTCATCTCTGACTGCCAGGGACGCCGAAATGCCACTGATCTCCAACGCTTCCTCCTCTGCAGTTGTTAGCTTTGAGATTTGTGGAGGACCACCTCTGGTTCTGTCCCTCTTCCTCCCCCTGGTGTTCCGCGCGCTCTTCACCTGTAACAGGGGAAAGAATAGACCTCTGAGTGAGTGTCATGGCATGTGTTCACCCGATGGATGCAGTGCATTTGGTGAGGGTGACTATCAGGGAGAGGCATGAAATTGCATAAGGATGAAGGTGAGTGCCAGTGGTGGATGGCTAGATGGGGATGTGAGGAAGTGCATAGAAGGAGCAGGATGGGTGCACTTTCAAGGTAAGTGGGTGTGAGGAGTGGTGATGAAGTATGCTTGACAAGGCAGAGTGAGGGGGTGGGGTGGTGTGCACAGCAGGACGTAGGTGAATGTGCAACTGTGCGCACGTTTCCTGACCTGGTTAGGTCATTAAAGCGCTTCCTGCTCTGAATGCAGGAGCGTGGCACAATGCTCCTGCTGCTGACCTCCTGGACCACCTCCAGTCTTTGTGGCAGCAGCAGGTTTCTTCCTCCCATTGCTGGGGAAGCGTATCTCTCCCCGGCTCATCACTGCCCCCAGCAACACATCAAACGAGGCATCGTTAAAGTGGGACGCAGCCCTTGGGGCTTCCTGAGCCCATATTCTGCAATTGCTGTCTTGGGGCTAGTGAAGGAAATTGCTGCTGGATTAGAGTTCTCTCACTGGCGGTGTTCTTGTTAGAAGCACAAGCAGCTAATCAACTCGCAACTGCTCAACGGCCATTCTGTAATGCTTTGTCCCTGTAGAGAGTTCCTTTGTCTGGGAGTTTTTGCCCAACATTCTGTCGTACAGACTTGCACAGATGGTTTGATGGGAGAACAATGCACAGTAGAAACAACACTTTCATTCGTGTCATTCCCATTGCAATTTTACAGCACACCTTGCTCAATCTACAGCACCACCAACATTATCTTCTCCCAACACATTGCCATAGAGATGAATAAAATGGATGGCTACGAATTAAATCAAACGCTTTTCCTGCTTAATTGAGCTACTTGAAAGAGTCAAAGACAATTTTGTTCAACTGTTCCTTCCAAGGGGGATTAGGAGATGCAATGGGTCAGCAGACTTTAGGAACCTGGGCTTGAATCCAGCTCCGATTAAGGCTGCGGTTAGGCTCCATCTTCGGCTGTAAATGTTAAATGTTTTGCGAGCACGATCAGGACTCCACACTTTGAGTATTTAAATAGGCTCTGCTCCTATTACAAGGTGTCTAACAGCCTCCTGCTTGCGGGGGGTGGGTGGTGGGGGCGGGGGGGGGAGGGTTCTCACTCCCCCATCTCTGGAGTCTGGTCAGAAACCATTTCAGGGTTGAACCTTTGCATTGCTTTGAACAGGAAATAGTGATGAAAGAGTGGCACTACAATTGCAATCTGAAGCAGTTTCAAGCCTCCATTCTTTCATATCAACAAAAGTCCGAGATGATTAAGTTTGAGGCCAGTCTCGATCCAGTTCTAAGCGGAGGTAAGCCCGCAGTATAAAATTGTCTGTAATTTGACATAGGTTGACGCACCATTAGAGCGCATGGCGGTGGGAAGTTCGAATGTCACACCGAAGTAGGTAGAGGTTTGTCACAGCACTGGTAACCACCCCAGAAACACAGCACTCTACTTTAGCAGGACAAAGAACTGGTGATGTTAGGCAGGCAATGGGGGGGATTTTAACTCAGGTGCAGGATGGTGTCGTGTTATCCGAATTTCGTGTTTCCCACACAAATCTAAATGGATGTGGGAGATTGATGCAATTTTAACTGAATTGGCCAATTGATTTCCAACGTGTGGGAAGCCTTTGCAAATTGGTTTTTCATGACTGAAAGTCCCCTCCGATGGCGTCATCATTGCTGCTGCATTTAAGGTCCACAGCAAGGCTTGCTTCTTCTGCAGACTGCCAAGCTTCTTGACTGTGCAGTGTGAGGGAGCTGCAGCAAATATGACAAGCGGGAGGGCAAGATCAGCTCCTCACTTTGACGAGGTGGCACTGCAGGCATTAGTGGATGGGGCTGGGGCCAACAGGGAGGTGCTCTTCCCTTCATCAGGGAGGAAGAAGCCTCCCACTCAGACCAAGGCAGTGTGGATGCAGGTGGCTGAGGAGGTCAACTCCTTGGGAGTCACCCGCAGAACCTGGATACAGTGCAGGAAAAGATTTCATGACCTTCAGCGCACTGGAAAAGTGAGTATGGATTTCCATCACCCTCAATCTGATCCCCATTGCCTTTCCTCACCAGCACACAGCTTTAGCAAACTCTACCTCCACACAACACACAGGGAGGACCCTTGGTCTTGCAACCTCACTCCATCTTTGTCTCCTTCTAAGTATCTATGCTGTACAATCTCTACACTCACTCCTTCATTCTCACTCAACCTCCACTTGTCTCCCTCATTGCAGGAAAAGAGAGCTCACAACAAAAGAGAGCGAGCCAGGACAGGAGGAGG